>NC_056743.1:723848172-724145672 GCF_019279795.1 Protopterus annectens | reverse complement strand
GAAGGGGAGAATATTTAAGGGATAGGTTTGAGGGTCTGGTATATAATTTGATAGACTGATGAAAGATTAAGAAATGAGGTAAGTAGCTCAGTAGAAAAATGCACAAAATGCAAATTTGGTGGAATTCATTTATAAACATGAGATATTTGGTAATCCTAATTTGAAGTATTCAGCTGTATGATATTAGCTAATAGAAGCAAAGCTTCATAAGATGGTGGGCTTGAATTCTTAAATTTTAAGTAATTTGTTTATATGCTTACATCAAGCAAAGTCATAAAATTTCTCATTGTGTTCGTAGGTATTAGTTGCATTATTAAGATTTTGTGCATCAGTAGAGTAATGTTGTTCATCCAAAAGCATAGCAATTGTTTTTTTTTTTATAAAATGCTACCATTGCAATGCAGAAAAATAAAATATGTTGTTAGTTTGGCCATATCTTCAGCATTTATCATATGCTGACAACACATATTTTTAAAGTTTATTAGTAAAATAAACTCAGTGAATAAGCTTTAAGGCATTCCCATGTTTATCTCACTACAGCATAAACATAAATGTCTTGCAATATAGTATACATAAATATTCAAAAATTAACTGATAACTAGAATATCCTTCAGAAGTTATGCTTTTGTCTGATTACCTTTGAAAGATGTTCTCTAACTTTTACATATTAAATAATAAAAGGATTAGGTGAACCATTAGCTTTGAATTTTCTCTGCAATGTTTACTTATTTTGCTGCAGCCATATCAGACACTATTACATTAAAGTGACTGCATGCAATTTAGTTGGAATGGATTTAATCTGCTCTATTCCGTCACAGCTCCACTTTCATTATATGTTTTGCATTTGAGCCTCACAACCAAACTTGTCTTGCGAATAGTTTAAATCTTTGTATATAAAAATAGCTTGCATTCCTCTTCTGTCTGTGTTCTGCCTAACCAAAGTAAAACTCAGACCAAAACCAGGACAGTAGATAAAAATCCAATAAAAAAACAAAAATCACCGGTTAGACAGCCAGAACCAAAGTATTCTTTAATGTAAACAGCATTATCTCCACAGTTAAGCGTTTTCATCTTATTCAGACTTCTTCAGAACTGTGTTGAACCAAACTAAAAAGCAAGTTAAAATAGACAGTGAAGTGCACAAGGATGTTTGCTAAGAGGGGTTACCCCAATGACCTCCTGAAGCAAGTAAGCCAGGAGGTTTGGCTTGGAAGCCAAATTAAATCTGCACCGATTATTTTGCATGGACTAGAGGTTGTTAGAGAGTGTAAAGACACCCCCCCTCAACCTACAGATTAATATGGTCATACAATACACTCTTGGTGTTAAACAAATAGAGAAAATTATTAGAAGAAACTGGTGTATTTTTGAATGTGACGATGCTACTAAGGCATTGTTTCACAAAAGTGTTAGTTTCACTTTTAGGAACAAATCTAATGTGACATTGTTACTTGAAAAATCTGGTCATAATCAAAGGAGGGCCAGTTACTAGAAAGTGTGGGTCTTGTCACTTTTGTCCTTATATTAATACCATTTATACTGGTTTCTTAAGGGGAATGTTGGGACAAACTGATGTTACCACTGTTTGTACTTGCAAGACATCTAGAGTTGTATATATGGCTTCCTGTGAGACATGTTCAGCCTTCTACATAGGCAAAACTAAAAATGCCTTTTCCAAGCATATTTATCAGCACTTGGTGATTGTAAAAGTGCACTTGCAAGACACTCCTTGACCTATGAGGTATTTACAAATTTTACCTTTTTTGTATTAGAACAAGTGCAGAGATATATTTATTGCGTTGACTGGGAAAACACGCTTTTGCACAGTGAACTGTGTTAGCAACTGAAATGTGATGCTTCAAACTTTCCAGGACTTAATGACAGTGTTTCTGTTATTAGTGAATTAAGAAGGAGAGCTTCTGTTGTTTAAGCTTTAGATACACTTCTTTAAGGTATTAATTGTAGTTTGTCTTTTATTGGTTGATGCTGGTGGAGGTGGGGAAGGTTCACTCTCTATTTTAACTAGGTTTTTAGTTTGGTTCTCCACAGTTCTGAAGAAGTCTGGATAAGACAAAAGTGCTTAACTGTGGAGTCAGTGCTGTTTACATTAAAGAGTACCTTTGCTCTGGTTGTCTAACTGATGATTTTTTGGTTTGTATTCTGCCTAACGTTTGAATCTGGTCTTGTTATGCCTTTAATGACCCATTTTAAAACCCTGTTTTATGTTTTAGTTTATAATGTTATAAGCTCTAAAGTTGTCTCATTATCAGTAATATCATTGATTTGTTGTGAAATGTTGGTGGTTCTCTTTGATATATCTGCTATTTTAGAACTGATCTATTTAGAAAAAGAATTGACATTAGGTCTGTCAGACTAAAATAAAACATTAGCAAAACTCAGAGGTTCAAAAATTAGTGGATTCCCATGAGAGTTAATAAATTGTATAAGCTATATTTAAATTTTATCCAGAAGGTCAGTGTTAGTAGGGTGCTTCAGCCACTTCCTTCATGTTGCACTTAATGTAACTCAGAATTTTATCAGTCTTCAATTATCTGAGACTATCTAATCTTAAGAAGTTTAAGATTTTACTGATTAATAGCTCATTCACTCTCTTTTTCTCATATAAACTTTATATTGTCTACAATCCATTTTATGCTTGGATTCCTGGATTCCTGCAAATGCATCTCCTCACTTTTACCTCTGAGTCAGAGAACCATATTCCCCAATATACTTGCACACTTCTAAATCCCTCCTTTTATATATCTAGATAAGTGTCTATCTATATATCCATCTAACTATCTATCTGTCTGTTCATTTATCTATAACTTAACTAAGCAGGTGGACTGATCCAAGGACACAGTCTTAACCTTTTTTCAGCCATGACCTAAGCATGAGTCTGTTTGCACAAGATGGTATGCATATACAATGGGCACAACAAATAGCTGTATTTGCATCAGTTTAGATGTTTTCTATTTACCTTAGAAATATAGAAGACATAAACAGTTATTCTGATGGTTTAGTCATAGAATTTTAAAGAATACTGTAATTTGTGTAATAAATAAAAAGAAAGTAGAAAGTAAATAGACGTCACTAAGTTAGATGTTCTTCCTAATCCTTCCTGAAAAAAACATTGTAAGTAATGAAAATATCAACCCACTCTCTGAAGAAGAAAAGCAAAACTAAACATTGCAAACACTGAAAAAGTTAAATCCTCAGCACCAAAGATTACTTTGGGTGCTCTGTGCTAATGTTACCCTGATCAGGTCATCTCAAAACTAAAAAGACATCTGGTTTTATACAGGCTTCACCAAACTCAATCCTGTAGTTTTTTGTGTACTTTTAACTCTTGATGAGTACCTCTTTCACCTAGTCCTAGGGACACTTGTGAAAGTACTTCTTACCATTATAGCTGCTCTCCACTTTCCTTTCTGTATCATAATGCCCACTTCTGCATAAAAGCCATGTAATTAAAATATCCATCAAAGAGAATGCAAGAAGTATTCTTACTGCCTTAAATACATGTCTAGTATGAGGAGCACAGTATGTTGTAGTTAAAAATGCAAAGTACAGCATTGTTAAAAGATGACTCAATAATTACAGTGTTCTCTGCTTTTTTTTCACTCAGTCACTGGCTCCTCACTGTGTATGTGTGTGTATGCTAATGCATACACATGCCACTTCTCTCTCTCTCACATATATATATATATATATATATATATATATATATATATATATATATATATATATAGGTTCATTATAGTTTTAACAATTGCTACAATTTCAAATCATTAAGTAATGAGACCAGAAGGCCTACTTGTTCAAACAATATAACATCAAATCTCTTGACCTGCATGGACACAGGAACAAGTGGCAATGCAGGTCAAAAAGGGGGGCAAGTCAGGATTTAACAAGTAGTCCTTGGCATTCTCACATTGCAGCCATCATTAAAACAACAATAAACCTATATGTGTGTATGTGTGTGTGTATATATATATATATATATATATATATATATATATACACACACACACACACACACACACACACACACACACACATATATAAAATACAAGCACACACACACATACAGACACACACATCTATATACATATATTGATCTGTGTATATTGCGAGATATATATATATATATATATATATATATATATATATATATATATATATATATATATATATATATATATATATATATATATATATATGAGTGGTGTGTGTTTGGTCAGCCATTGCTTTGCTCAACAGCCAGAAATGTTGGTTATTTGTGTGAATATCCAGATTATCAAAACAATGTTACATCAAATGCTTGCTTTGCTGAAAAGGGTAAGTGGGATGTGTACTAGATGTATGTGTGGGTTTGTGTGAAGTGTGTGGGTTAGGGTTAGAGTAAGGGTTGGGTGAGGGGTTAGACTGTGTGTGTGTGTTCAGTTGTGAGTGTTTAAGATTAGGATCAGAGGTAGGTTAGGGGACAGATTTAGTGTGTGTTAGTGTGTGTGTGTGTGTGTGTGTGTGTGTGTGTGTGTGTGTGTGTGTGTGTGTGTGTGTGTGTGTGTGTGTGTGTGTGTGTGTGTGTGTGTGTGTGTGCGTGCATAGGCCCCAGTCAGTATGCTAAAAGTGAATGTTTCACCATTCAGAATGTGTCTGTATATGCAAGTCGGTTAGGGTTAGAATAAGGGCTACAGAAGGGATAGCTGAAGTGTTAAGCTGATGTGCTGTATGTACGTAGTGTGTGTGAATATTTTGTTTAATGGGACTATTAGGAAAAGTCTGTTTTGTTAGGTAATATATATAGGGTTGTGGTTAGGTGCGGAGGTAAGTTTAGGGTTACTCCATGTGAGTAAAGTGATGCAGAAGGGAACACTTGATAGTGCAAAAATAGTTTTTAAACTATTAATTTAACCCTCCCCAGGCCATACATCAGTTAAATAATGTTTTACAGTAAGTAAATAGGGCTACTGTCATATCCTTGAAAAGAAACCATAAAGGGAATCTCAGGCAGTTCAACAGAAAATTAAAATTAAAAATAATTTCTGTAGTTCTTGTACTCAAATTTTAAGTTGATTAACACTCTAATGGTCACAAACCTGGGATTCCATTATATATACATATCAGGAGGACAATTACCATAACATAGTCTCAGTTTTTCATGCTGCAGCCCTTTATATACCATTGTATACTTACCTCCATAAACATGAACAGAAAGAGTTTGTAATACACTGCTAGTACTCTGACATCCTTGTATTAACAATAAATAGAATAACTTTATTTCAATTAGTTTTTTTCTCTGAGCTGCATGTTATTTTCCTTACTTTCTTCCTTTCTAAATGATTTACAGCTTACATTCAAGGCATTTAAATGCATATACATACCAAAATCCTGAGGAAAGGCTAATACTTAAGAGAAATAAGATACTAATTCTAAGAAAAATGGAAGCAGAACTTGGCATAATCATAAGACTAAAAGAAATGCTGATGAGTTATGGGGTAAATATAAAGAGGTATTCCTAGTAGAAAAGAGGAAGTTACTCAAGTTATTTAACTTTTATACAGACAGTTGGTGAAAACATATCTTCTGCTCTTTCTGTCCTAATACATATAGGCTAAAACTTCAACCAGATGAAAAAAAGTGGTGAAGCTGCAGTCCACTAAAATATCTATCTATCTATCTATCTATCTATCTATCTATCTATCTATCTATCTATCTATCTATCTATTTTTTTAAATGAAAATTCCTCCTGTCAATCTCATTAGCCTCCTGCAATGTCTTCTTTTTATTTAAATATACTCACTGTATTGGATAGGAATACAATTGCAGAAAAAAAAGAAAACATCAAGATAGTGAAGCTTTTCTCATACACACATAGAAATTGAGTTACCATTTTCTCTTCTATAGTTTGCTTGCATAATTTTAAATGGTGAGATAAAATCAATTAACTAAAATCGCATTCAGTGAGTCAGAAGCTTGCAGGCCGCAAAAGCCATTGACCACAGTGACAAGGATTTGGATCTCCCAAGCCACTGATAGTAGCCTTTGTAGGTATGGTTTTGTGAATATGCATACATCATAGAATCGGATATGAGGCCTCTACAGTGATATGGACACTCATGACAGCCTCCAGAGGGTACACTCATGACAGCCTCCAGGGGGTTTGGCTAGGGATTTAAAAAAGGCAAAAACAAACAAAAAAAAAAAAACAGCTGTATAATGGGCATTGCAGTTGGCTCTTACTTCACAAGGAACAAATGAGCTGTGAACAGCTCTTGCCCTGTAAGAACTGAAAGTGCCTGTACTTTGTAAGGGGACTGATGGTTCTCAGGTAGTGGGGCACCTAAAACTTGAAAGAATTAAAAGAGGGGGAAAGAGACATATATACACATGTACCATAAGACACATATACATATCAATGCACTAAAACAAACAAAAATGGCATACCTTTGCGAAAGACACAAAACATGTTCCTTTAGGTCTTTCTTCTGTCAGGGAAATGACTTTCACAAAGACTAGCCTTACAAAAAAGCCATCTGCTGAAGTACTTTGCATCAGCCTTTTTTAAAACTCCTATAAATCTTAAAAACAGGTGGCAAACATTGGGAAATGTATCTCTAGCAAATTTTAGCAATTACATGTTTGCTTTCTGAAAGCACGTTTTAGTTCAAACATGTTCCTTTAGCATTATTTAATTTTCATGTAGGTCATAATTATATACAAAGCAATTGTTTGTTTAAATCCTAATTATATGCTGAGCAATTGTTTACATTATTTTAGGAACAGTTTTATTGCAACAATAACAATACAGTATTGAGTATGTATTATTAGGAAGGTAATAGCTTTGTGGCAGATGGTACTGAAAATGCCTTGCAGTACACAGGACCCCAGGAGAACATATTAACATAACTGTGACTTGCATTATTGGTTAAAAACCTGAAAAGACTGGATTGAGTGCATTCCATGATGTACTGCATCCTGAGGGTATACATTATTGGCAAATGCAAGAATATAAGCAGTAGCAATTTGAATGCCTGTATGCTGATATACCTAAGGCCTTGAAAGGAAATGAATGATAAATACATAAGACTGGCTTTCACATGAAAGTGAATCAATTACTGTTATAGATAATAAACAATTAATGCAGCAGCTGTTAGGGCAAGTCATTAATGTCTGGAAACATTATTCATTATGAAATTCATTTGGAAGATAAAAGCAATAAATGTGGAACCTGAAAGATTTTCCCAAACTAGTTAAGGACTATCTTCTTACATTACATTTATCACAACACTTCTTGACATTTGTTAGAATTTTAGCCTTCCTTTTTGTTCATTTCTCTTTTGCATTGCTCTAATATCCTGCTTAGTTTGATAGTAATCCATAACACTTTTTGACCATCATAAATGTGGAGATAAGTTGTAAAACACCATTTTGGAATCATTAAAATCTGTGGGTACATATAATAACAGATAAAAGAATATGGTTCGAATACAGTTTCTACTACATTTTTCTACATGTTGACTCACCTTGAGCAATTCATTTAAATTACCACCACTTCTTTGCACCCAAGAAGCTGTCAAATATGCAAAGCTGTATGTTTATCCAGGTTACATAATGAATATAATAAAACTTTGTCCCAAACTATATTATTAACTGGTTAGAGTTCGTTATGAATGCTAAAACAATATATCCTAAAGAATATATGTTTGGTATCTAATGAGATAAAAAATGTGAATGTGGTCCAACCAATACTCTGAGAAAACTGAAATACCAAAAATAATTTTCTTATAAACTAAATATTTATTGAAGAGTCAGGGATAATTTTTTGAAACATGAATAAAAAATGTGTTGAAAATGGTTATAGTGCCAATGACTCAACAGGTAGTGCCCCCCCCCATTAATGATAGAATATCAGAATGCCAGGTACTTGGATCCAGTTTCTGTTACTTGACACTACAGTGCAGTATAACAGAGGGATAGTGCATTCCTAACTATGTCATTCTCCTAATGAGATGTTAAACCAAGTCACCATCTGTCTGAGTTGGTGAAAGCTTAGGTGGGTAGAAAAGATCCCATGGCAGTTATTTAAAAGAGTGGGGATACTTTATTAAATAATAATCATCACAACATTTATATGCCACTGATGAAAATAAAATCAATAAACTGCATACATATTCCCATATTTTCATTTCATGACAAAGAAAAAAACATAACCACAGTTTAATCTTTTTAAATGCATCTTTCACTTCCCCACTTTTTTTCTCGCACATGTACTTCTGTCTTTCCATTCCCAGTAAGCTATAAACAAAACATCAATATTTTATCATTCACTTCAATATCTTGCATTTTATATTTTCTAAAATTTCTGTAAGGTATCACTTCATATCAATTTCCTTCAAGAAATCTTTTTTCCCAAATTCTATAAGTCATTATGATTTTATCAATCATGTCAATGCTATACATGTTATATTTTCTAAGATTTATATGCAGTATCTCTCAATATTATCTCCCTTCAAGAAATTAATTTTCCCCAAATTCTCCTAGCTTTTAACCAAAATCCTTGTGTTTCCTTACATTCTAAAAAGTAATGACTTACCCCTCAACTTGGCATATATTAAATTTTCTGTCTTCCTCACATTTATACTTTATGGACACTTTAACTAGTAATTTATTCAGCATCAAGTGCCACTTAAAATCATCCCTCTCTACTAGTTTTTTTTTTAAATCAGCCTTACCTGCTCTTCCCATCTCTTTTATTCCCAACCAAAATATCTTGCCATAGATCTGTAAAATAATATTGTCATTATTGTTTTAAATCATGTCTTCTTATCTTGAGATGTATTGCCAATGTATAATTCCCATAACCAATCTTACTTCAGTATTAACTCCCCTTCTAATGCCATTGTTTTGTCTTCTTCTATGTTTTACACAATTCTCACATTGTGTTATGTTTTCTTTCATACTCTTGCATTTCTTTTTTTACAGAACCCTATGAAAATTCATAACAGAACTACACTGACTCCCAGTTTCATTACTTTAATTAAAATCTTGTAATCCTACTAGCACATCATTAATGGTTGCCTTTTACTGATATATTGTTTCTCATTTTTCTTCAATATGGAATTAATAATACATTTGAACTCTTCCTCCAAATGAAGCCCCTCTGTCAACTGTTCATTCAGAACTTTTAGAATAATGTAGTACTCAGCTATCTCCATATTCTAATAAAAATTAGATCCAAATATTATCTCTTCCAGGTGAATTATCTTCTTTAACAATGTTTAGAACAGCATCTGGTTCATCCTTCATAATTCCCATCCCTAGAGTGATCCAGATTTCATCAGATAATACCAAAATCTTTGTTTTTCCAACTCTCTTTGATACATATTTTCAAATAATCATCAAACACTTGGTCAGTAACTTCCTGTGCTTTCTGCAATACTCCTTCCACATTTATAAGTGTCTATATCCTAATTTCATTGGCTTTTATTCAGTTTACTAAAAAGAGGGAGACTGTTTCTCTTCTACCACATATAAAATGAAGCTGTCTTTGTAAAATAATTCTTGCTCTTACTCTCTATTCTGTTCATAGATTTCCCTTTCCTTTCTCAGACACTCTGAACTGTTTTGTCCAAATAGCTGTTTAATCATGATATTTGATTTTATCATTCCACATTTCCTTTTCTGTCACTGTATAATATTATTTATATTTTTATATGCCTTTCACCACTCAGTCTGTGACTTAGAAAATAGTCTCACTGAAGCATGCAATATCCATATCTGCATCAACACTTTAGCCATCTTGGGATAGTTAATACATTTTCCTGTAAACATCTTGACCCCTTTCCCATATCTAATACCTTCACCATCTTTTAAGGACCTGGCCTACAGTTTCAAATAATCAGGATAAATTACCACCAATTTGATATATTCCATTTCTTTCAAAGTATCACAATAAGCCACAAACTCTGCTTCAGTCTTTAATTGGCCTTTTACATATGTAAAGCATCTCTCCTTCCCTAGTTTCACCTGCACATTGTGCTTCACCTGTCCTTTTATTTAAATATCCTGTAAAAACCTTTTTACTTTCATCCTGAAATTAAAATTGAAGTCCCTACAAATACAATATTCTTACTTCTAATAACATTTTTGTCATACTTTGAAACATTTGCCACCTTTCTTTCACTGAAATAATAATGCATACTACCTTAATCTTGAATGACTTGCTTTCTTTTATTTCTGCTATCTCTAAATATCTTGACATGTCATTAAGTCCATCAGCCATTTGCATCTTTTACCAAGAACTGCATTTCTGAAGTATTCATCTACCCAAAATGGCCATTTTATATTTAGTCTGACTAGTATTTCATTTATTCCTTTGTGTGCTTGCCAAAAATCTCTATGTATAAAACTGTATCTGTCATCACCTGTTGACATAGTGTTAAAGCTACACTCCCTCTTTAATAGTTTTAATGCTGTTAACATTGACTGCTATGATCTTTAAGCTAGCCCTTTCTATTTCTATGTTCAGTAAATGTTTGTTTGTGATTCCCCCTAAATTCATTTGTGCTATCCTTACTCCTTTTATTAGTGGAATTATCATATTGTTCTAATTCTTGCTCTAGATTTATTTCAGCATATTTTTGGTGTTATCTGTCTCCAGTTATTCATACTTATTCAATAATTCTAGCTTAAAATTTTGTTCAGAACACCTAATATCACTTTGTGAATCAATGTTTCATTTCATGTCAGTAGCATTACTGCCCATTTCTTTTTTTTTTACTCAAATGATTTTTATTTTGATGAAATAGCACAATAATTTAATACATTGATAATATTTAATAACTATTTACAGTATTTACATGTAGCCTGATGAAAAGGATTCAGATAAAAACATTTGTAGTTAAATAATAAGTTAATATATAAACTATGATCGTTAGGAAGAGTTTGGTTCCATCTTTTTAGGGTATCAATCAAATTCAAAACTTTCCTCCATGAACTATTAACCAATGGCTTAGGAAAAGTTCTTAACTCTTTAGTTCTTTTCTCCATTAGTATGCATTCCTTCAGTGATGATATGAATTCCTCCATTGTGGGTGCTACATTAGAGTTTCATTTTCTAGTTATACATTTTCTGGCTATTGCTAACATTGTTCACAACAAATACAGGTCATCTTTCTTCACATTATTACTAGTAACAACATTCAATAAAATTAAAGTCTTTGTCAAAACAAATATATCAGTATAGATAGCTTGAAGAAATGTGTTAATCTCATTTCAATATGGTTTAATATTAGTACAGTCATAAACAATATGAGACCAGTCAGCATTAGTGGACAGATGACATCTCCAACATAACTTGCTGTTTGAATGGTTAATTTTTGAGAGTTTCTCAGGTGTCAAAAAGGATCTGTGTAGAAATTTCCAATGAAAACTCCTCTAGAATTGTGAGTAAGAAGTTAAACTGAAAATAAAATGTTTGTTTTATCTTCCATTGATAATGATACTTGAAACCCTTTAGTTAGGTATTGCCAGTAAGAATCTTTAGGAGCTGTCTTATAGACAATTAAAGTATTATATAGATATGATAATTCATTCTTAACATTGATATTATTATATAGAATTCCAAAAATCCAGTTTATAATTTTTGGTATGGTTTTGAAGGATGAATTATGTATTATTCTACACAGATCCTTAGTGTATGCTGTGACACTCTGAAGAACCAACCAGTCATTAGGGGATAGGCCATAGGTTAACAATATACTTTGTGTGTTCAAAGCTTGTTGGTTTTCAATATATTGCAACCAACAAAATAGGTTATTATTTTCCCATAAACCAAACATCACTCTATGTGCTTTATCAGGGAATTCCCTTGTAATAGTAAATGGTATTAAAATCTATGCCCCAGTTTTATATCTAAATTTGTGTTAATGAATTTTTAAACACATCAAAAATATTGTTTATTTGTGTTAGTTTAGTTAATTTTGTTGTACTATACTGTAAATTTAAACTTAAATAGTGCCATATCTTGTTATCTTTGTCAGTTACCAAAGCATTCTTTGATAAATAATTTTCATTCATTAGTATAATGGATCTTAATTGTTTCCAACTGGAAGAGTATTTAGGATTTATCCAATTCATCACTATTTTAATTACATGACTTTATATAAGTTTCAATCTCTGGGAATTTTAACCCCCTCCTTGTTCCCATTTTCTGATATGATGAGAATATGCCACTATTTCTTTTGGGGTACCATAGGAATTTCATCAGAGCTGAAGTGATTTCTTTAAGGATTTTCTTTCCTGGTGGAAGTATAAGGGCTTGTGCTATATATAATATTTTAGGTAACAAAACCATTTTTATCAGTTGCAACCTATCATCAAATGTTATAAACAAATTATTCCATTTGCTTATTAATTTATTTATTAAATCTATGGCTTTAGCACAGTTAAACTGTACGGTTTCCTCTGTATTCGTGCCTAGGACTATTCCTAAATAATCTAGAGTTGAAACTTGGTTTCCAATAATATGATTAACTGGAACCTGTATGTTCTTCTTTTTATTTAATAATAAATATTTTGATTTAGATTTGTTGAAGGAGAGTCCTGAGATTTTTTTTTGAAATTTGTTGTTACTATATCCACTTCACCTACACTTCCTTAGAGTTGGGTAAGGTAAGTAAGACATTATCAGCAAACATCATTATTTTAGAAATATATTGGTCATATATATTTACACCACTAAATTTGGGTTATTATGTACTAAAATGGCAAGTATTTCTATGGCCAGAGCAAATAGGATAGGGGACATGGGACATCCTTGTCTAGTACCTCTAGTGATTTGGATTGCTTTGTAAGTAAAGGGACCTAATTTGACATATGCTAGATTATTTTCATAGATTTTCTTTATAGTTGTTATAAAAAAGGGGGGAGGTCAAATAACTGTAAGACTTTAAATAAATAACCCCAATTTAAGGAGTCAAAGGCCTATTGAATATCTCAACCTATTATCAATGATTCATGTTTTCCTCTATTGAAGTAATCTATCAGAGTTAATACTCTTTTAATATTATCCTATGTATGCCTGTTATGTATGAAACCAGTTTGGTCTTCATTAATTATTTTAGATATGGGTATTTTCAATCTATTGACCATAATTGACATAAATAGTTTATAATCATTATTCAACAAAGAAATTGGTCTATATGAGTTGCAATGATTAGGGTCCTTATTTTGTTTTAACATAGGGAACTGCGGTGGTGGTGCTGCGGTAGCACTGTCGCCTCGCAGTATGACATTGTCCTGTTCGATTCTCAGCTAGAGCGTCTTCTGTGTGGAGACATGCGGGAATGGGCGTACCTTCGTTGAAGGTTGTGCGTCAGAGCTGGCAACTCGGCATGTAAAAATCTACTGCCAATCATTAGCGGACCGGAGTTCCGCTGTGGCGACCCCTAACCGGGAAAAGTCAAAAGACATAACATTCTGTTTTAATATAGAGGAAATTTGCTAATGTTTGAACTTCAAGAAAGGTTTTATGTAGGAGAGAGATTATAGAAGAAGGAAACAATCTATACATTTTGATAATTAAGCCATCTATTTCAGGTGCTTTATTAGACTTACTTACTTTAATCCTATCTATAATTTCCTTTTGAGAAATAGTTTTTTGTAGATCTAACTTAAGTTCCTTAGGAATTTTTGTTATGTTGGGAACTATATTCTCTAACTTCTCACATTCATTTGTACTTATTTTATCTTTATGATGCTCTGCATAATGATAATTAAAAGCCTCCAGAATGCTTCCCTATGTCCGAAACTTTTTTTCCTTTTCCCTTCATGAAAGATACTATCTATGTTATTAATATTTGATTGTATCTTAACTTTCGTATATAGGTTATGAAGATGCTTATTAGAGGTAGCATAAGAATTTAATTTCAATTTTTCCATAGCTAAATTAATTTTATGGGATAATATTTCATTGTATTTCTTATTTGCTTCTTCTGTTTTCTTTTTATCTGTAGCAATTAAGTTTTTATTAGATTTAAGAGATAATATTTGATTTTGGAGTTGCTGTAACTCTGAGTCCCATTCTTTAATTTTATTTTTGTACCAGCTAATGGTTTTACCATATAGACAGGCCTTAAGAGAATCCCAAACCATAATTGTATTTGCTTCAGGTTTATAAAAAATCTCTAAGAAAAGCTGAAGTTCGGAAGTTATCCAAGATTTAAAGTCTTTAATTTTTGTGATATATGAAGGAATCCTTGAAGTAATAACTTATTGATTGAATTCCAAGTGTATTGTTAACAACAGGGAATTATGATCTGAAAAGGGACAAGGTTGTATTGAAAAATTCAAGATTTTAGAATAAAGATCATGTGAGATATAAATTGTATCTATTCTAGTTTGGGTACCATGTCTATAGTCCTGGTATGATAATAGTAAATAATTTGGTCCCAAAGCATTAAAGGTATCTTTTAATTTAAACATTTCTGTCCATTTTTTTAGATGTTTGGCTGAGGACAATAGTTTAGGAGATTTCATATTGGTAGTTTCTTTAATATCTGTGATACAATTGAAATCACCTCCTAGTATAATATTACCTTTAGAAGTAGCTGTAATAAAGTCTAAGTGTTTCTTAGCTAGTCCAACCCCCATACCATTGCACCAGTATAAATTAACCAGGGTCCAAATTCTATTATTAAACTTAAGTATAACTAAGACTATGAGTCCATCATTATCTACATGTTTGTAAATGATTTGGGGATTTAAGAAAGTCTTTTTCCATAGAATTGTTACTCCTCTGGTCTTATATTTATAGGAAGATTGAGCAAGTATTGTGTATTCCTTAGGGTCCCACATAAATGTGTCATTTATTTTAAAGTGTGTCTCTTGGAGAAAAACTACTTGAGCCTTGTTTAGTTTAAGATACCTTAGTAGGTTGGCTCTCTTATATGGGTTGTTTAAGCCATTAGTATTTAAGGATATCAAAGTTAAATCCATATCAGAATTCTTTAAAGATAACAAATAATAAAGGAACTTGTATTAATAGAATCATGTATACATAATACTCTTCCTGAATAGAAATAGAATATCAATTGTTGTATTTCTATTTATCTCAATCCAAATAACTTTATCCATGAAAGATAAAAGTAAAACAATTGTGTCAGGCATTTCAAAACCAGAAAAACAGTTAAATAGCAAACATTAGCATATTTCACTCTGATATAAACTTTAATACACCCTATACATGGAATGAAATACATTCCTAGTCTAGCAAACAAAACTAAATCTGCTAGACTGCCTATCCCAACCATCAACCTTTGTTGGTTCAAACCCATGAAAACAAAGTAAAAAATGGAGAATATATTATAAACTAATACACTATTATTAGAAACATTAAATATTTATACAGTAATTATTCACTAAGGAAGTAAGATACATATTAGGATATATATATATATATATATATATATATATATATATATATATATATATATATAAACTGAATTTAGTGCTTAACAGACTAAGGAAACATTAGCTTTATTAACAATCTTAATGATTACCCAAAATACCTAAGCATGTCATTTGTATTAGTTTTAATAAAAAACTTCAAAATGGCAGAACAAATCAAAGAATCATTTAACATTTGTATTTACTTGTCCTCTGAATAAATCTTATCATGACAAACTCCCATTAAATAAAAACTTCATGAGAATTGGGTGTTAGCACATAGTGAGTGTGTGTCATTCCCAAAAGATGTTAACATAGATTTTTAGAAATATTCCATAAGACATATTTATCCTTAATTAACTCCTAAACTTTTGGAATAGCAGATATTTAAATAACTGACTAAAATCAATAATAATTAACTGGCATCAGTTAAAATGACAAAACTTACTATGGATAACAAGTCTTAAAAGACAAAATTAAGATAGAGATAGCTGTAAATATCTACCATAGTAATAGGGTAATACTGAAACTCATAACTTGTTTGTTGTGTCATCACAAGTCATAGATATTGCTGAGCTGTTTCCCTGTCAAAAAGTGCTAATGTACTCAAAAACATGACTTTATAATAACTGAAAACTTGACATCTGAAATATAAATACTATATAGGATACAATAAAGAACTCAACATATTAAATGCAAAGTAATTATAGTTCAGTCAAAATTATTCATACATATATTTACTAGGATTTAGTATGGCGTTTGAGTATCCTTACAGTTATTACCATTAGTCATAAGCATTTCCTGTAAATGTATAAGCCAATGCTAAACACTTGCTAGCTGCATAGGAAAGTTATTTATAAAGATCTAGTTATAAAAAAACTTCAGTATATTCACTAGAAATAGTGGCTATAATTAATTGTTTACAAGAAAAAAAAAAACATTTCTGTATATATTTGATCACAAAATATAGTCACTATTATAAAAGGGAACCATGAATATGTTTGCAGACAGTGTATCTCGTAATCATTGTAAAAGATGCCTACCATGATATATTGACCAATCAGAGACTTGACATTCACAATGTGGCTTGCATATACACATTAGCTGTAATGTAATCTGATCTGCATGCATAGAATGCATGATGTCACTAGCTAAGTAAGAAAGCTTCACTTCTTAAATTTCAAACTGGCATTTTCCCACCCAGCACGCTACACAGTACAGTTTCCTGACCTTACTTTAACTGTATCACAAAGTCTGCTTATTTACAGTAACAAATAACATTCAATGCCAATGAGAGAGAAAACAGCACTTTAACATTAAACTCTACAGGAAACATAACTTGTAACCATTTAAAAACCTTGTGCCATAAAACATACAAGCATATAACTGTCAGAGAGACCCAATTTATATCAAAAGCTGGTAAACAGCATTTTGTTCACACAGGTACCAGTGTATATTCTGAAACAATCAGAAGTTATAAATATTAAAAAAAAGTTAATATATACTAAATCATAGATATGCCCTGTTATCCCATGTATCCAAAACAGTTTTGATAAATAATCTAAGCAGTGACTATGCCTGTGTAATAACTCAGAAGAACATTTAGCAGGGCAAAGGGCTATATATTATTTGAAATAAAGCATGTCATCTTAAGGTCATAAAAGCAAAGATAGCTTACTGTTCAATTATATCACTCAGTAAACCAGTAATATTATACTAATATACTAAAAGCATAAACAGTTATTTAATTTGTATATGAACAAAAAAAGTATAGAAATGAAAAAGCAAAAAGAGAAAGAAAAGCAATAAGAAAAATATTGTCATGACATAGCTTGAACATTTGGCAAGTGTAAAACAAATTAAAGTCCAGTTGCAGTAGATGCTTTGAGAGATTTAGTGAGAACAGCAATCTTTGACTCAGTTTTTTGTTTTTTTCTTTTTAACATCAGTCCAAGAAGATTTATCAGTAACTCTCTTCAGAGATGCAGATACCCATTCCATATCTTCAGCCAAGGAAATAATGTTATTGTTTTTAATAAAGGCAGTGGCTTCCTCTAAGGCAGTAAATGATCTAATTTCATTCCGATATAGAATTTTTATTCTGTCAGGAAAGACAAACTGAGTTTTGATGTTATTCTGCTTTAACAGTTTTATTTATGGCCAAGCTTTTTTCCTCTGTTCCAAATCCCCGGTAGAATAGTCATTATCAAACCTAATTGGGTTTTGATTACATTTTAATAGACTTTTCCTCCAGGCAGATTTTAGGACCAACTCCTTGTCCAAATAAGATAGAAACTTTATGACTATTGATCTGGGAGGAGTAGAGGAAGATGTTGACACTGGCTTTCCTAAAGCTCTATGAGCCCTTTCAATACCAAAGGACAGACCCTCCTTTAAATCTAAAATCTCTGGAATCTAGATATTCAGGAAAGAAATGATATCTTCTCTTCAGCTCTCCCAGGAATGTCAAAAATCCTTATATTTGACCTTCTCTCCTTGTTTTCCAGGTCATCCACTTTATTGAGAATCCAAATGTTTTGTTAGATAAGAAAATCTTTCTGGCTTTCTTCTTCCTTCAGTCTTCCATCAAGATCATTCAGGGATGTTTCTAAGTGTGTTATTCTGGATTGATGCTGCTGTATAAGTTCCTCGAGAGAATCTGTTTGTTTCTGACAATTTTCCTTGAGGTTTTCTAAATTCTCCTTAAAATCATCCATTTTTAGTGAGAGTTCTTGTAGAGCAGATGTCACAAGCTGCATTTCTTTTTTTAAAGCCATGTCAGAATGAGAAGTCTTAGAAATGCTCATTTCCACAAATGATATATTCTCCTTTATAATTTGACAGGAAAAACTTTCCTAAGTTCACCAAAGTTACTAATAATATAGTATATACTTTCATCTATCAATTCTAAGTATTTTTGCTAAAATAAAATATCTCCTGCTTTTTATACTAGTTTCATGGAGCTCTGAAAAACTGCTGCTATCAGTTGGCCATCTTGGCTCCGCCCCCACCTCCCATGTCTTAAATAGTTGCATCTAGCACAGTGCTATTACATTATTGTTGTCACTTTCTACAATTTCTACCTATTTGCAATTGTTTCATGGCAGTCAAACCAAAAATCCTCCTCAGTTCTATATTTCTGAAATATGCTTTGCATTGTTTTCTTGAACAACCTCTCTCCCCAAACTGAACATCTTACTTTTTAAAATTTGCTAGTTAAGTGTTCAAAATCTCCACATACTATGTGCTTATGTTCAATTGTATATAACTATATGTTCTGTTATTTCTGACATCTGATTAAGGATGTACTTTTTTACCATTTTATTTATTTATCCATTGCTGACCAGGTTAGTTCCACTAGGCTAGTAGACTCTTTTCAGGGGAGACCCGCGGTGGTATTTATACTACAAGACGAAATTTGGTTAAAGCATCAGGGCACTTCCCCTATTCTTGGTAGTCAGGGGAAGGGTTTGTGTGTTACACATCCTGACTTTCTGTTTCCTGTCCAGGCACGGAAGCAGCCAGGAGGAACAGGAAGAAAATATGGCTGATTCAGCTTTGGCTAAAAATGAAGAGAAGGTTGATGAAAATGTACCTGAAATGGTAGAATCACTACCAGAAGTGTTTTCTGATGCTGTGGGTGCAGAAAAAACAGTGATATTGGAAGAAAATGAGATTGTAGCTGTAACAGAGAGAGATTCAGAGAAAAACTTTCAGAGGAGATTGTTTGAAGGAGAGACAGTTACCTCTGAGAAATGCATAATTTTAACCCTCCAGTCGGGATGGTTGTGGGTTGATTATTTGGAAGAAATGGTAAACCAAAGTGAACCAGAAAGTGGAGCAGCAATTTCATGGAGTGACATCGTGTAGAAAATATAAGAAGAAAAAAGAGAAGAATAGACTGTGCCAGAAAAAGTTCAAGAGACAAAAACATATGCACAAATTGTGGGAGAGGGAGCAAAGAAGAAAGAAGAAATAAAAGAAACAAAAAAGAAGTATGCAGTACATGTCAGCTGTAAAAAAGAAGAATGTTTGGACAGGTATAAGGTTTGGGACTCTGTCATAGCACCCCTAGGTGCCAAAACAAAAGAGGTAAGAACATTCATTTTAATTAATAAAGAGGCTTTTTGTGACTTGATATTTGAGACTGGGCAGGCCATGGAAATATTTTTGGATGCATATGAACAAAAGAAAAATATTTATCCATGGTCAGAATATGTCATGCAAGCTTTTTTACAGGCAGACAAAAGAAAAGAATAATGATCCAGTTTAGAACTGAAGTTGAAGCAAAAGAACTGAAAGAACATTTGGTAACTATGTAAAGAAGTAATAGGCACTACAAAAGTATATCATGAAAGAGGACTATGGACTGGGGGATGGGAATGTGGAGTAATACTGAAAATGGAAAATGATAATGTTATGCGTGTACCTAGTATTATCAATGTTCAAGGTAATAGGGTTTTTTTGTGAAATACCGGGGGTCAACCAAAAACCTATTATTTGTGAGGATAATATTATCACTTAATCAAGGAATGTGATAAAAAATATGTTATTTATGTGGTAAAACAGGGCATAATCAAAAAAAATTGATTTCAAGTGCAAAAAACGTGGCAATACTGGTCATTCATGCTAGAATGTGAAATGAATGTACAAAAAAAAATGAAAATTAAGTTATACAGGATAAAGAGAAAGTAGAATGTGTGTTACACAAAAAAAGTACAAAAAGATGTAACTGATAAAGAGGTTATATATGAAGTTAAAGAAAATGAGAAAAAAGAAACAGAGGAGACAAGTGAGGAAGAAGTGGATTGGTGCACAGTAAGAAATATAAAGAATTTGATAGGGAAAAGAGTTAAAAAAAGAAAAAGAAAATTCAAAAACATAATGCTTGAGAAAATAAGAAAGGAAAGGGATAAACATTTTATTATACTATTTTATTATACTAACTGTTCTTAAAAGCTGAAAATATTAGCTTTAAATGTGAACAGTATGAAAAAATCTTAAAAGGAGAATAGTTATATTATAATAGTGTGCTGCAGTAGATACACATATTGTTTTAGAAGATATCAGATTATTAACAGAAGAAGAAAGAGCACAAACTGAAAAATGTTGGAATGGTGTGGTAGTTTGGAACATTGGGAAAGAAACATGCTTGGGCATATGTATATTATGCCAAGAAAGCATTAAAATATTAGATGCAACCATAGTGGAACTAGGCCGAACTATGGTAATAGATGTGAGATGGAAAAAATATGTGTATAGAGTTACAGCTTTATATGCATATGTAACAAAAAAAAGAGAGAAATTATGTTAAAAATATTCTTGAATATGTTTGTGTAAATATGGACATTTTAGTGGTGGGTGATTTTAAGTGTAATTTAAGGAAAAATAAGAGCAATTGTGATGTTAAAATGGCTAAAGAAATTATGAGAAGTGGAAAGTGTATGGGAGAATAACCACTGGACATATAAAAGGAATGAAATTAGGACAGAAATTGATTATTTTTTAATATCTGACAGTTTAAAAGGTATAAAAAAGGACTCAAGCATGCTGAATTTTCAGATCATGTGGCAATATGGGTTAAAGTACAGGAAAATGAAGAATATATAAGAATAGGAAAAGGAATCAAGAGAATGAATGAAAATGAATTAGATTTAGAAGAGAAAAAAGAACTTGTGGAATTATGGAAAAATCATATGACTACGAGGCGGTTTTATGAGAATTGGACTG
Organism: Protopterus annectens; assembly: GCF_019279795.1. Lineage (NCBI taxonomy): Eukaryota > Metazoa > Chordata > Ceratodontiformes > Protopteridae > Protopterus > Protopterus annectens. Next base: position 724,124,492 of record NC_056743.1, on the reverse strand, counting down.
TTTGGTGGCTTAATTTTAAAGAAAAATATAAAAAAGTATTTTTAGACTGTATAAGAAAGAAACGAAGAAAGGAAAAAGAGAGATATAAGATATTAAGTCAAGAAACATTTAGAGACGTATTAGAAATGAAAATTTTCTTTTATGAAAAAGAAAGAGAATATATAAAATTAATCAAATTAAAATTAACTTGTATAAGCAAAAATATTGTTTACAAGGAAAGAAAGAAGAGGTAGCACCATATTTGAGTAAAATAATAAAAGGAGGAAAAATAAGAGAATTAAAAAATAAGGAAGGTAAGCAAATAAGACAACAAGAAGGAATATATGCAATAATTAAAGAATAAGTATTGGAATTATTTGTTAAGAGAGAAGAAAACATAGAACAAATTTATAAAGGTGAAAGATTAAATAAGAAAGATAATGAGTATTCAGAATAAAAAATAACCATGAAAAAAATTGAATGAAATTCTAAAAGATATTAACATGAATTCTGCACCAGGACTGGACAGACTCGAATATGGTATGTATAAAGAAATGAAAGAGTGGCAACATTTTTTTATAGAAGTTATGAATGAATGGGTAGAAACTGGAATTAAGGAGAAAGAGATATGTACAGGAGTTATAACATTTATATTTAAAAAAGGAAATAAAGAGGCGATAAAAAATTGGAGACCTATAACATTGAAAAATACAGATTATAACATTTTATGAGAATAATAACAAAAAGGTTACAGAAAAAAATGGATAGAATATATGACCAAAATGTATTTGTAAGAAAAGGAAAAGGAAGTCAAGAGTTATTATAGATAATAAGAGAAATAATTGATGGCATTATAAATGAAAATGTAGAAGCAAATGTTATAATAGGGGATATAAGTAAAGCTTATGATAATAGTCAATATAAATCATTATGGGGAATTTTGCAGGCATATAATGCAAGCAAAAATATTACAAGTAATAAAGTCTGTTTATGAAAGGAACTATGTGAAACTAAATGCAAATGGCTGGATTGAGGAAGAAATAAAAATATAATGTGGACTAAAGAAGGGCTGCCCAGCTAGTAGTGTAATTTTCTCATTAGTTATGAATTTAATAGTGAAGGAAATTAAAATGTCAAATACTGGTGGATACAAAATGATGAAGGAAGTACAATTACCAATAATGTATAATTATGCAGATGATATTTTATTAATTGTTAAAAATAAAGTATGGATGGAAAAGTAAATGAAAAATTAATTATAAATTAAAAAAAATTGGTTTAAGTAGAAATAAAGAGAAAAGTAAAGGATTTAGTTTTGAAGGTATGATATGAGGTGTTGACCTCAATGAAAATTATATAGATATATTAGGAATAACATTTGGAAGGAATGAATACAGACAACAATGGGATATTGCACTCAAAGAAGTAAAGAATATGACTAATTTTTGGAAATCATATAAATTTTCATATAGAAAAAAGCACACTTGAACACTATGGTAATAGGAAAAATTGCTTATGTTGCTAAGATCTATAAGATTCCTATTACGTATGAAAAGGAATTAATGATGATTATGTTCTCTTTTATATAGGGCTCAACTGAATCCAGTCAAAAGAGGGATTCTGTATATGAAAGAAGAGCAAGGAGGTTTGGGTTTAATAAGCCCAATAGTGCATGCAGCATCTTTAATTTTATATAAGGTATTAAAATGAATTATGAAGGAAAATAAAAACGTCATAGAAATTATGCTATATTATAAATACAAAGAATTGTGGGAAGGAATGGAAGTAAAAAAACAAAAAAAAAAAACAAAGTAAAAGCATTGTAAATGAAGAAATGAAAGAGTGCCAGAACAAAATTGTGTTATGGAAAATAAAAAAGAATATATGTGAGAAAAATAGAAAGGAATGGTACTTAAGTATTATGATAAGAAAAAAACATAATGATGAGATATAATAACTATAAAAAGATTAAAGAATGTAATTTTTTTTATGGAGATTGTCTATTAGAAAATTTCCAGTTAAGGCAAATACGCCATACAAAAAAGCAAGATAGAATATGTAATAAATGTGGAGAGTTTGAGACTACTGAGCATGTGTTTTTGAAATGTGAAAGAGTTAATAATTTGTGGAAGGAAATATGTAAAGATAATAGAGTGAATAGTTTGTTAAAATTTGAGCAAATAAATATGGACATAATAGAAATTGGTTATTATGGTCACATAAACAGGAAGAAGTGAAGAAAATGGACAAAGTAATATTTTATGCTTCATGGACTCTATGGAATGAGAAACTAAATTAAACTAAATACAATAGAAAGTGGACTTTGACAAAGATTTTGGAAAACATAATGTTTTGGTTGTGGATAAAAGAGTGGGAGGAAATGTTTAAATTGAAGTGTATAATGTATGGAGATTTGTAAATAGATGTAAATAATGTAACTATGTAAATAATATGTAATGTATATATCAATAAAAAAACCCTACTTGCAATTTGTGTGCGAGTGAAACCTGTTCATTGAAACCACTTCCTGCTTCTATTCCAGGCACAGAAGCAGGGAGAGAAGAGATAAAGGCAATTTCAATTTGTGAAGGTTTAAACTTAAATGCAGAGAAGACATCCACGTTTTCAAACATTTTGATAAGGAAATTAGAAGAGAAGGAAAGGCAGTTCTACAAAGGTGCTAATATATGAAATGGGAGCAAAGGCAGTTAAGCCTTTACAAGAGGAAGGGTGGAGTGAATTGATGCAAACAAAGGAAGGGAAGACAGTTGAACCTTCATAGGATGTGCTCAAATTTGTGCAGGGGAAGGCAATTAAGCCTTCCATGGATTCAGAGGATGTTTTTCAGCAAAATTTATTTGGGGGAAGAAGAAGGGACAGCACACAAATGTGTTGTCATAACCCTGCAGTCTGGAAGGCCACAGAATGGATTACTTATGAATTTAGTAGATGATTGTGATCCAGAAAGTGGCAGGGACATATAGGAGATGTTATGGACAGGCTAAAGAAGTAGGAAGCAGAAAATATACAAGAAAATGTAGTGTCATAGAAGAAATCATATGCAGAGACAGTAAAGGTAAGAAGAGAAAAAGAAGAAATTAATGAAGTGACAGGAAAACAGAAGAAAAGTTTCACAGTGCAGATCTCCAGTAAAGAAGAAAAATAAATGGACAGATATAAGACATGGGATGGACAAAGTAATAGTACCCCTGGGAACAAAAGCATTGGAGGTAAGAGCATTCATTCATATAAACAAGGACACGTTTTGTGACATTATTTTTTAGTCTGGACACGATGGAATAATTCTTTTGGGAATATGAAGAAAAGAAAAAATGTGCTCCTTGGAGGTTTTATGAATTTTAAACCATAACTTCTATAGAGAAACAAAGAAAATTATACTGTATATATTCAGTTTAGAATCAAAGTAGCAAAAGAGACTTTAAAAACACATTTAAGTAAAATATGTAAAGATGTTTTAGACATTTCAAAAGTATATGAAAGCAGAGGTTTATAGACTGGGGGAAGGGATTGTAATGTGATTTTGAAAATGGAAAATTAAAGTGCTGCACACAGGATAAGGGTATGGTAAATACTGGGGGCAACCACAGACTTGTTTTTATGCAGAAAAACAGACCATTTGATTAAGAACTGTAATAAAAGAAAATGTTATATTTGGTGGGAAACAGCACACAATTCAAAGAAAAGTAAACTGAAATGTTGCAAATGTAATGAGGCAGGGCATTTATGGACCGATTGTGGAGAAAGTAAAATAGAAATAGAGAAAGAGTTATATGCTACATTAAAAGAACAGGAGCAAATAAATAAGCAAGAAGATGTAAATGGAATTGATGAAGAAAACATAAAGATAGAAGAGAGGATATTATTATAGAAAAAGGAAAGAAAAAAGATCAGAAATAAGTGATGACAAAAATATAAGCTGGAGCATAGTGAAAGAAAAGAAATACTCAATTGGCAGAAGGGTCTGAGAAAGAAAAAGAAAATTTTTAGAAGGCAACATAAAAAGAAAATAATTTTAGGATGCAAAATGAAAGAAAGAAAATAAAGATAATTGCATATTAGTGTTAAATGTTAATAGTATAAAGAATCAGTGGAGAAGATTAGGCATTTTAGAATGGTGTAAGAATCTTGATTGTGACATAATTATATTGGAAGATATACGATTTTTTACAGAAGAATAAAGACTGCAAACCGAGGTATTATGGGGGAATAATTTTATTTGGAATTAGGGGAAGGATACTTGTTCAGGGATAGCTATTTTATATAAGAATACAATTAGACTACTGGATGTTACATCAGTGGTAATGGGTAGAATAACTATTGTTGATGTAAGGTGGAAAGAACATTCAAATAGAGTAATTGCAATATTTGCATATGTGAAGAAGAAAAATACAGAAGACATATTTAATAATGTTTTGCATTATGTAGCAATAAATATGGAAATAATAACAGCAGGATATTTCAACTGTAATTTGAGAAAGAAACAGAATAAGGGTAATAACATTAAAAGATAGACATAATTAGCTGTGGTAAATATTTGGAAAACAAGTAAGTGGACATATAGAAGAGTATAACAAAAAAAAAAAACAGAGATGGATTATTTTTTAATCTCAGCTGGTTTATAAACAGTGAGAGAGAAAGAGTTACAGATACATTTTTTACAGACCAACAGGTTATTTGGGCTAAGTTAAAAGGAAACAAATATTATACAGTATAAATACAGGAAAGATAATAAAAAGTATGAATGTAGACAAAGGGAATGACAATGGAAAAACAAACATACTGAAATTATGGCAAGATCATGTGGACATAACAGAATTTTATTCAGGCTGGCCAGAATGGTGGGTCTCTTTCAAACAAAAATACAAAGATTGTTATATGGAGAGGGAGAAAGGCATAAGGAAAGAAAATATAAATTATAGGGAATCTAGTAATGAAGTATTCATTAGATTAGAAAGAAATGAAGAAGATATTTTGTTAAAGTACAAGTATTATATGAATTAAATCAGGAAAAGTGAAATATTTATTGTACAAACAAAGACATTTTTACAAGGAAGAAAGGAGGAAATAGCACAATTTTTTTTTTCAAAACAGGTTTATTGCTTTAACATATAAGAGAAATATCATAACAATTTTATACAAGTAATTAAAAATAGATATTATTATAATATTCCACAAAACAACTAAAGTATTTACAAAGACATCCACTACAATCAGATCAATTAATTAAGCTAAAATACCATGCTATTGAAATTAGAATTTTTTTAACAAATTTTGTAAATTATCCCATACAATATAATAAGATATTTTTCTAGTTGTTCTTGACCTAATTGTGTTTATTTCCATATGGCACACTATATTCATAGCATTTTTAAATTCATTGAATGAAGGAGGTGTATCTGAAATCCAATTTCTGGTTATTATTTTCCTAGTCACTGCTAGAATAGACCATAACAAGGGAAGCTTAACCTTTTAACAATTTTATACAGTCATAAAACAAATGAGCCCAGTCAGCATTAATTTCTACATTACATCTCTTACATAGATTATCTTTATTATTTATTTTATTCATCATCAAAGGTGTATAAAAAGATCTATGTAAAAATTTCCATGTATAAAGTCTCCAGACAATGGAAGACGTAGTTCTATAGGCAGATTCCAATATATATTGTTTATCTTGTTGATTTGGTGGGTCCCCATTAATAGAAGTGAAATAATTCCAGTATGTATCTACACTGTAAAAAGTTTCTTGTCTGATAATTTTATGTATGTATGAAAGTTTACCTTTATCAGAAACTTTATGTTGTAAATTTAATATCAAATAATCAATCAGTGTTGGAATAGATTCTTTAACTGTTATAGACATTAGATCTGTTTTATTAATGAGATGTTGTCTAAAGGTCTGAACCTCTAACCAGCAAGTTTCTCTTAGATCAAATTCTTGTTTTAAGAAATCTAGACTTTTAACTTTATTATCAGATATCAACTGATACCAGTATTTTAGATCATTATCTATAGCTAAATGAGTTCCTTCAGAAGTAGATGACAAAAGCATACCCTGACTATACATTATAGGGAATATAATAAAATTCCATTCCCTATAATTAGGGTGCATGAATATAAAGTTACGATAGCTAATAATAATATTTAATGGGTAACAAACCATATGTTTAGGTGTAATAGGTGAAGTACAAAATTCCTTTAGTAACCATAACATGGAGTTATTTACAATCATATTTTTATGTGTTAAGGAGATTTTCATGAAGTGCATACTAATTAGCTCCCAATAATCTTTCCATTTTGCGACATATGACTGATCTATTAATAAAATAATAACTTTTACAATAGAAGAGATAGTATATAAATTAAAGTCTGGAAAAGAAATACCCCTTGAGACCAGCTATTAGTATGTTTCTTTAAAGCAATCCTAGGTCTATTAGGTGCCCATAGGAAATTTAACATTAGTGTATTCAGTTTCTTGATAATTATTTTTGTAGGTGGAAGTATTATTGATTGTATTAAGTATAAAATCTTGGGGAATATTATCATTTTAATAATTGTAAGTCTCTCCTCCATAGTAAAAACATATTATTCCAGGTATTAAAAGATTTTGTATATTAAGAAAACAGGTATTATAATTATTATATATAATAGATTTAATATCTTTAGATAGTATTATACCTAAATAAGTTATCTGACCTGAATTGGGTACATATTTAGTAAAATCACTAATGAGAATATTTTTTCGTGTATATATAGGTAGTATTTTAGTTTTTCTTCATTGAATATTAAACCAGAAATACTTTTAAAATTCATCATTTTATCAAATAGAGACTGCATAGAAGAATTAGATCCTGCTGATGTAATTAGAACATCATCTGCAAAAGTTGAATTTTGGATGTTGTATTTTCATCTATTTCAAAACCCTCTATGTCAGTACTGTTTCTGATCAAATTAGCCCAAGGCTCCATTACTAAAGTGAATAATAGTGGAGAAAGTGGACATCCTTGTTTTGTGCCTTTAAAAATGGGTATTTTTGTGAAACATATGTTCCTACCTTAATATAAGCCAATGTTCCTTTGTATAAATGCTCAATTAGATTTACAAATGCATCTGAGAAGTTTGTGCACTTCAGTAAGGTAAACAGATAGTCCCAACTTACTGAATCAAATGCTGAACTTATATCAAGACTAATAAGTGTTAAATCTTTCTTTTTCCTATTTGCAAAATCAATTAATGTTAAAGTTCTTCTTATATTATCAAAAGTATTTCTATTTACAATGAAGCCTGTCTGATCTATATCTATAATGCCGGGGATGATTGTCTTCAATCTATCAGCAAAAATACTCATAAACATTTTATAATCAACATTAAGTAATGAGATGGGCCGATATGAAGTACATCTAGTTGGATCTTTATTAGGTTTTAAAATTGGCGAAATAAATGTATATTGCCAAGATGGGGGGGTTATTAACTCAGTTTGGGCCAAAATAAAACCTTATGTATTAATGAATATGTACTTTTAGAAAGGATTTTATATATCTCTGGTATAATACCATCATTACCCAGTGCTTTGTTTGATTTAAGCTTATTTATTTGTGTAATAACCTCTGTATATGAAATACTTTTGTCCAATAGTTTAATCTGTTGTTTATTAAGCTTTTTATTCATGTTTGTGGTTATAAACTCCTTTATTTTATCTTTAGGTTCCATGTTAATGTTATTATGGTTAATTTTGTGAAAGTGATTTCTAAATTCATCTAGTATTTCTGGTATACTAGAAACATTCTTCTTTATCCTTAGAGAAAAGATTCCTTTGATATGGTTTTGTTTATTCAACCTTTTTGTTTTATTTTTAAGTCTATGTAAGTATTTGGGGCATATTGAATAAGACAAAACTTGTATTTCTCTAACGTTATTTTAACTTTATGAGTTAAAATTTCTTTGTATTTCTCATTTAGTTTGTTTATTTCTTTAATAACTTTCTTGTCCATAATATTTTCTTTATTATTATGTTTATAAGAGTCTAATTTACTTTGAATATCTAACAATTCCTTATCCCAAGATTTCCTTTTATTATTATACCATCTTATACTTTGTCCATATAGATATGATTTTAAGGCATCCCAAACATAGACAATGGAGACTTCAGGAGTATTATTTATGTCTAAAAAATGTTTTACTTCTGAAAGTATATATACTTTATAGTCTTTTAGTTGAGTTAAGTATGCTGGTATCCTTTTGATCTGAACATTATGAGTATTTTTTATCATGAATTCAAAAACAATTGAATTATGATCAGATATAGGACATGAAATGATTTTGGAATTAATTAAATCTGTTACCATCTGGTTAGAAATAAAGACGCTATCTATTTTTGAATAAGTTTTATATCTGTTAGAAAAAAGGTGTATGGTAATGATTTTGAATCTATCTGATTATTAATATCATTCAAATGATAAGAATTAGCAAAATCATTTAAATGTTTTGCATTAGATGTAATTCTTCTTTTTCCTATAGTGGTAGTATCACTTTCATGTAGTATACAATTAAAGTCACCAGCTAAAATAATATCTCCTATAGAGAATGATATGATCTTATCAAGATGATGTTTCACTGTATTAATACCAATTCCAGGTATCCAATATACATTAATTAAAGTGTAAGTCTTCCCATTAATTTGTATTGTAACCATACAAAACATTCCTTTGTCATCCTGATAAGACTTAATGGTTTTAGGAATGGGCATACTTTTATTCCATAAAATAGCCACTCCTCTTTTTTCTGAGTGTGCTCTGAACTAACCAATACTGTATATTTGTTTGTGGCTAGTTTATCAATATCTTTTTTCAAGAGATGGGTTTCTTGCAGGAAGACTAAGTTGGCCTTATGTAAATTAATGTATCTTATTAGGCTTGCCCTTTTACACGGATTATTCAATCCATTAATGTTTAAAGAAATTCCTTTTAAAGATGTCATTTGGCATTTTTAAAACTTAAGAATCGTATGATCAAAATAACAAATAACAACATAAGTAATGTTACATCTCCTCCTTTAGGTGTACCTTTAAATATAGCTGTATTTATTGAATCTCTTATGGGATTTTGTATAGGATTCAATTTTGTTTGTAGTGACAATGAGTGTACAAAATATATTGTGGATGTCATAACTATATATATATAACAATGAACAAGTGAAAATAATGTAAGGATTAAACCTTGTATCCAGCCTGGAGTTATAAACTCCAACTTAGAGTAGTATTTACCACTCAAGTTAACCCCCTACCCTAAGCAGCAGTACCTCAGCTATCACCTTATCAATTTAATACTAGTTATATTTAACTGAGGTTAACAGTTTTCAATTCAATTATCTAGCAAGACAAGACTACACATTTGGTAAAATAGCATCATATAAACTAAAATAAACTTTTTTTTTTAAAAACTGTTCATACTACTATATACATCTATGTAATATAAAACACTTGTATTCAAATAGTATTCAAATAATCTTGATGTTAGAAATCAAGAGGAGAGAAAAATAAGTTCTAACATTCATTTAAATCAAAAACTTTGGCTAATATGATTCAGACATTACATATATTAAGATGCATCTATTTTCTGTCATGTAAATGCAGTCAACAGCTTCCAAAAAAAAACATTGAATTGCTTGTTTATGAGCATTTTACTTATACTCATTATTGTCAATAGAATAAAATATTGTATTTATAGAAATTGTTATAAATCATACTGCATAGTTATGCAGATTCTCAGAAACACTTGCATTATTGTAAAAAAAAAAAAAAAAAGAAGCCATCACACACACATATATATATATATATATATATATATATATATATATATATATATATATATATACATACACACACACACACACACACACATATATATATATATATACACACACACACACACACACACACACACACACACACACACACACACACACACACAGACACACACACACACACATATATATATATATATATATATATATATATATATACACATACATATATATATATATATATATATATATACACACACACACACACACACACACATACACACACACACACACACACACACACACACACACACACACATACACACACACACACACACACACACACACACACACACACACACACACACACACACACACACACACACACATATATATATATATCTGATCTCACTGAGTTGTGTCCTTGCTGAGCACTATCCTACTTGCTGTCCCTACAATAAATCTGTCTGCTTCATACAAAATAATGCACAGCAAACACATTTTAGTAACCAGATTTTACAACCATGCTATACTACTGCTTTAAAATATATCACATGACAATTTCTTCCAGAATAGAGTTATAAAATTATTTATGCTTGTCAATCAGATGAATTAAATGAGTTATAGTAATGTATATGTTTGGAACATAAGTTTTAACACAGATTATTATGCTGCTGTTAAGTAGATTTTCAAAAACACTTGAATAAATGTTTCATTTTCTATGCCTTCTAAAATAAGACATTTACTTACTACAAGAAACTGCATCATTTAAGCTCATTATAACTGACATATTTTATGAATTATAACATAGATATTTAAGTAATTATATAAAATAACTCACATTTAGATGTTAAAGAGTTCATTTTCCTTCACACAGTCGCATTTGCATCAGTTCTACTTCCTGGTAGAGTGTTCTTCCTGAATCTGTGATGTGTCAGTGTGATATCTAGGTCAAAGGTTAGACTGACTGCTTTCAGCTTCTCTGTGAGAATTCTGAGAGTTGAAGCTTTTGAAGTAGCTCATGGACACTGTGCATGAGACAGCCCACATCCCAGATTGTCTCCCTTAACATTTTGGGAAACTTATTAAAAACTAGTGACAAACATTCATTTAGGAGTGTAAATGCATCTAAACATGACAAAACCTTCACAATGTATTTTACAGGTTATTACAGCCTCTATGTAAGTGAAATTAAGCCCAAAGTTATTAATAAGTAATAAAACTCAATATTTTTGTCCCAACTCAATTTTTATGCAAATCTTATTATTTACTGTGTCTATATGATCAAAAGCATTTCTATATATTAATAAAGAAAAGAAAAAGAGAGTAGAAAATAAAAGAGTGTAAGGCAGAAATAAAAAAAATATAAGAGAAGGCTATAAGAAGTATATACAATGGAATATTACTTACTGTTTATATTAATAGAGTTAAAAATAAAACATTATTTACTATTATTTAGTTCTAATTATTATTAGTTAAAGCATGACTGATTATTTACAAACAACATAAGCAGTATAATCAAGAAAGTATAATTAGGAATAGCATTTGAAGAACATATAAACTTTTTACAAGGAATAAATATGTTATTATTCTATTAATCATATTTTCATTACTCTTCTCTCCCTGCCCTCCCCCACCCTTTACCCACTACATAATCTAAATAGAATGTCATTGTTTAAACAAAGAAAAGAAGAAAAGGAGAAGGAAAAAAAAAAAGAAAAATGTATCAAATTACTGACCTTACTTCTCTTTTTCAGAAAGAGAAACAAATTGAATCATAGATTGTTATTAGTTCTTCAGATATTTTGACTGGTTATGAAACAAAACATTTCTTTGCACACAGAGAATAACTTTGATTAAATCTTTTCAGAATATTTGTGGCTTTCTGGAAATGCAGGAACTATATTTAAAAAGATTAATAATGAAATAAAATGATGAGAGAAAAAAAAAACATAGAACAAATCATTTGTTTTTTAATCTCTTCTTCTTCTCTGAAGTCTTCCACGAAGTTTCAGTTGCCAGTCTCTTTAATGAAGGACTAGCCCATTCCATTTCCTCTATTTTATCCAAAATCTTATTTTTTTTGATAAACAGTAAAGCAGAGTCTAAGTCATCAAAACTTTTAGGACCATCAGGAAGGAAGATTTTAAGCTTGGCAGGAAACAGAAGGTATGTTTTAAACTGTGCTTTTTTAAGCTCCTTTATTAGTGACAGAAAAACTTTTCTTTTAGCTATTACCATGGAAGAATAGTCATTGTCAAAACGCACAGTTGTCTCATTAATCTTAACAGGAGCTTTAGCCCAAGCAGATTTAAGAACCATCTCTTTATCAAAAGATGATAGAAATCTAACTATAACTGATCTAGGATAGTTTTTGTTAGAGTTAGTATTAGCTATAGATCTATGTGCTCTTTCGATACCAAAAGAGAATGCTTCTGGTAAGTCTAAAGTTTTAGGGAGCCATGTTGTTAAAAAAGAAGTAATATTGTTACCTTCAATATTTTCTGGCAAAAAAAAAAGCTTAAAATCTTCCTTCCTGATGGTCCTAAAAGTTTTGATGACTTAGACTCTGCTTTACTGTTTATCAAAAAAAATAAGATTTTGGATAAAATAGAGGAAATGGAATGGGCTAGTCCTTCATTAAATAATGTTATTGCGCCTAGATCTATTTTCCAGGTCATCAAGCTTTGTTTGTAAATGTGTATTTTGTTTCAGCAGAAACTCAATGTTGTTTTCCTCTTCTTGGATTCTATTTTCCATGTCATTCACAGCTTCTTCTATGCCTGTCATCTGAATCTTCTGTTGTTGCAGGTCTATACGTAACAAGTCTATTTGTTTTGTAGTTTTTTCTATGAAGGTATCTATTTTAGTATCCATTTTATCCATCTTAGCAGTAAGTTGCTGGATTATAGTTATCAGAGACTGAAGTTCTTTCTTGATGCTGGAGTCTTGAGAATTTGTCTTACTGGAACTCATTTCAGACTGATAAACTGACAGGAAAATTTCCAAAGTGATTTCTGACAGGAATATTGTTAAAATTTCCTTTCTTTTTTAGATATAGTTCAAGAACTATATAAAACAAACATATTTAGAAAGAAAATTACTTCAAAAATTATTTTTTTAAGTAATTAATTCCTGTCAGTGTAATGAAATTGGTGGAGCTGAAGAAATCTGCTGCTATCCTGTGTTCATCCTTGGCCACGCCCCCCAATAGCACAAATTTTGAGTAAACTAGTAAAAGATGGTGATGAAAGATACAAAAGATATAAAATATAATAAAATAAGGTAATGACAATAATAGTACAATATATAAAATATACATTTGAAGGAAAGATGACACTAGAAAAAAGGTATGGCATGTGAAAACTTTTCTGGAACAGAATAACAAGGATTTAGAAAAGACAATTGTTGTAGATGAATTAGTCAGAATATTCTCCAGAATTCTCCTAACTCACTGGCTATGCCCTTGCACAAATCCTGACTAAAACTCTTCTCCTTCATTTATTATGCCTAGATTTTCTTAATACTCTCATCCTATCTCCTACCAACCGCTGTGAATATGTGATTTTCAGTCTACTAAAGTTGCTACTAACACTGCCTTTCCTTAATCTGCTATTGAGCTTAATACTCACTTAGCATGTGCTCTTCTTGAGAAACAGAACTCTACCTTGGTTTAACCTGCCACAGAGCTTAAACTTGCTTAGCAAGCTCTACCCTAGCTTCTTTTAAGAATTATTGCTTCTACACAATTGTAAACCATATTAGTACTATGATGTTATGTAACAATCTTGTTATTCTACTTGTAATTATGTACTCTGACTTTAACTGTAGTGGAGCTTTTCTCCCCGGGTCTCTACTGAAAAAGGACATGTGTCCAGCTAGACTAGCCCTGTCAACAAATGTAAAATAAATAAATAAAATACTGAAGTTAGTAAATTTAACATCAGTAGCAGGACCAGATGGAATAGAATACAAAATGTATAAGACTATGAGAATATCAAAACATAAGTGTTTTGTAGCAGTGTTAAATGAGTGGTTAAATGAAGGCAGTAAGTATAAAGACTTGTGTTGTTGTGTATTCAAATTCATATGGGAGAAAAGAATGAAATACAGAATTGGAGGCTCATAGTTTTAAACAACACAAACTATAAAATCTTTATGAAGATTTTACAGAAAAGAATATAATTCAAAGTATAAAAATGATAAAAAGCAACGTAGTGGCTCCGTATGCTAGTCTCCAATAGATAAACAACCAAATGTTAAATAAAAACAGGAGACAAAATAGGCTGAAAACACATATAAGTGTTCGTGATAAAAAACTTCCAAGACAAATGTACCAAGGCAGTCCGAATCCAACACATTTAGTCCAATAATCAGCAAATACTCCAGGATACAAGCATAAAATACTTTAATCCAAGATAAAACGACAATAACGAAGACAGCAAGCGCTTTCACCAATTAGGCTTCATCAGGCTGTTACAAACAGTCAAAGGATAAGCCATATTTATAGATTTAAATCCATGACATCACTTCCTATCTTCTTATAAAATTCTACATCTATATAAAATAATATAATATTTATCGACAAAATAACATATTCAAAGTATGCAATATTATAGATGAAATGTTATATAGTGTTAAAGGTAAAGGAATTCAGGAACTATTAATGTTAGAGAGTTAATAGAAGACTGTAAACAGGAAAGAACACATGAAAATCATGATAGGTGAATTAAATAAAGCATTTGATTCTATACAACATGAAACATTATGGGAGATATTTGAGCCATATAATATCAGTACTAAAATAAAAAATGCATGTATTACACCATATGAACAAAATAAAGTTAGAGCTCTAATGAAAGGCTGGTTGAGTGAGGAAATAGTGGTTAAAAGAGAAAGAGGTATAAGGCAAGAATGTCCACTAAGTAGTATAATATTTGCCTTAGAAATGAATGTTCATAGGTTCATAGAAGGTTACCAGGCTAATGGCCTTAGAACCCTTAGAAGCCTAGCCATATTTATCCTGAGTTGCTCCAAATACCAGTGGGTAGGTGAGTGAATTTCACAGAGGTAAAGGTCTACAATAGTTAATAATGACTTCCTCTGTCCAGGAGGGCATGGTCCATTGATATAGGCTGTGTTTGAAGAGATTCAGGGAGGGGGTTCTGTTTCTCATGAATTAGAAACTTATCACAGAGAAGTGGCAGTCTCTGGGAAATGTATCTATCTATCTCTCTAAAATAACCTCTTCATGTCAGAGGCTAGGTTGAGATCCCTGGAGTGAATGACCTTCATCCAGTTTGATTTACAAATGTGTAGCATTTCCATCATGGCTGGGTCAGAGACTGGCCTGTAAGCCAGGTACAGGTCACCACTTAGCAACCTGTATGAGACAGAATACATTGACAGGGCTTTCAGTCTTTCCACATAAGACTTGTTTTGTGTGTAGGTGAGAAACATCTGTGGTCTCTCCAGTTGTTGTCAGTGTCTGGTGAGGTACATGCAAATAGAAGCCTTGTACTCAATTATGGTCTGCTGAGGGCCTAGTATAATGGAATTATAACATCCTTAGATCTAGACACTGTGTCTTTACTTTTAAGATGTGTCACATAGAAGGATTTCCTTACTACTGTGGATACATGGTGGTCAAAGTTCTGGTTCCTATCAACCTGAGTACAAAGATCATCTAAAACTGGGTCTACACTTGGGGGATGCTGTCTACAATGTAATTAGCAGGGATGTCAGCTTTTTTTTTGTAATTAACGTTAATCTGTGGCTTTGGCACCAATCATTTGTCTGCATTAACCCTATCTACTGTATATTAACATCACTGGTGACTCAATGATTGCTCACAATTTGCAATCATCAGTGAACTCCATCACCCACAGGCCACCCAAGCTTGCCTGAACTTCTGAGAAATAAATTGTGAACAGTAAGGGGCCCAGCACAGTACCTGTGGTATGCCACTGGTGACTGATCTTTTACTAGAGGTGAAGTCAGCCACTTTGAAAGTATGTGTCCTGTCAGTGAGGCAGTTGGCTACCCATCTGGTAATGTAAGGGTTAATTCTCAATTGAGAGAGTTCCTCTATAATACCTGAGGGGGTAATTGTGTCAAATGCCTTGGCTAGGTCAAGATAGGTGGTATGTACTGTCTTTCCCTCGTCCAGGGCCTTGATGACTTTCTCAAATAAGTCAACCATGTTTAACAGGCATTATCTACCTTTAACAAATCTGGACTGGGTTGGATCCAGAGTCTGGAGATTACCTTTGTCCTTGTTAATAAGATCCATAATGATTCTTCCAATGGCCTTGCAGATGAGGGGAGTCAAGTTTATGGGCATATAACTCCAATGGTCAGTTGATGGTTCCCCTTTGTGCAGAGAGATTATTGTTGCTGTCCTCCATTCCACCAGAACCTAGCTAGTTCGCAAACTGTGGTTATACAGGGGTGCATGTGGGTCTGCTAGGTAATGTTTTAATTTGTTTAAAATGCAACCTGGAATGTTGTCTGGTCCCATTTATGCCAAGATTTTGGCCTTGGAGAGTGTTGCATGACCTGTTCTCTTGAAATAATAAGCTGAGGAATGGTGGCAGGTATACTTTGGGGGATGAGTGGAGGGGACAGGGGTTGAAGTTTACTCCAAATCTGGCAGCTAGCAGGTTAGCTATTACCTCTGGTTGAGTATGGGTGGTGCCATCTACAACCATTTCAACACATAGCTGGGTATTCTCTTTTAGATTTTGGACATAGTTAAAGAATGCCTTGTGATTTTCCTTAGCTTTAGAGGACAATATCTCTAATTTGTTTGTCTAAGCTAGAGAGGAATTTTTTCCTCTGCTGACCCAATTCCCTCTTGTTCTTCAACATTAGTTTATTTCTCTTGTTGTATAGTGTGTTTATACTAGGGGTCCACCAGGTGGCTTGTTTTTTCTGTAAGACCTGGTTTTAATCTGGTCAGGCACAGCCAATTTTATGTAACTGCATAGTGGGCATTGATGTACACCTCTGTACAGGAGTCTATTATCTGCATTTACACCCATTATCTGGATGGTATTTTTATCATCTTAAAGGGTAATGCTGATACAGGTTTAGAATTACATGAATATTTTAATAATTCTATTGATTTTCTGGAATTTACTTCTGATTATAATTCTGATGTGATTTAATTTTTAGATCTTGAATTAAGGAAAGACAAGGCAAATTGGTCAGAGCAGCTAGGATGGTCATTTTAAGACTTTTTAATGAGTGTGACAATTTAAGAGATATGTTTCTTAAACAAGGGTATCCATCTATTTTAGTGGATCGATTAATTAATAAAGTACAAAGTAAGAGATCTACTGGGTTCTTTAAACCATTTTTAAATCATGAGGGCTGGCTGGAAATCTCTGGAAGGTTTGGTGACCATAGAGTTCAAGAGAGTATTTTATCGACAACTGGTTTTAGACTGCGTTTCATTACCCCTTTTAGTATTGATGCTATTTACCTTAAGGAAATTTTACATAAAAATTGCAACCTATTGTTGGTTGATATTAATTTAAAACAGAAGTTAGGTGATCATCCTAGGGTTGTTTTTAAGAAAGGTACCAGTTTTAAAAATGTATTTCATTCTAAGAAATTTCATTTAACTAGATGCCCTGGAATATATAAGTGTGAAGCTTGCCCTTATTCTAAATATGTTGATACTGGCATTAATTTCACAGTCCATAATACCAATTATGAGATCAAGGGTAGGTTTAACTGTAATTCTAAAGGCATTCTTTATCTGGCTATGTGCTTATCCTGCTAAAGTTTTTATATAGGTAAAACAGAACACAGATTTAGAGAACGACTATATGAGCAAATTTATAATATTAATAAATTGCATGTTCATAATGCCCTAGCCAGACATATTATGACCTTCCCAGAACATCATTTTAAATTCAAAGTAATTGAGCAAGTTTGGTCTGATGAAAGAGGGGGTCCTTGGACTCTTAAATTGGTGCGCTGTGAACGTAAGTGGCAAGTTCGATTAAATGCTTATAGCTTTCCTGGGTTGAATGATGCATGCTCAGTACAGTGCTTATTAAAACGGAAGGCACTGGATATGTAATATTTTTGGTTTTAAGTCTTTATATGTGATGGTTTTTATGGTTGTATTTCAATTCAATGTGTTTTTTGTTCTATAATACCATATGGTGGCCAGATACTTTTATGAATGAATTGACTGTTTATTTAGTTGTAGTTCAGACATTGAACCACAAGATGATGCTGTTTCAAAAGATTTGTTTTAGTGATGTAATTTCCTTTTGGGTCAAATGTTTCAATGGAGGGTTATTTAAACTGTGTTCTTTGCTCTTGTTATCTGAAGAAGTTTGTTTTAATAAATACAGACGAAAGTGCTTACAACATTTAAAATTTAGTGTCTGATTCTTGATTTACCGTTCTGCTTCTTCCTAGTACTTGTATTACTAGTTTTCTTGGGGTTTTTTTTTGGCTTTTATCTGCATTTGAGGGGGTTTTGAAACTTCTTATACCATCACTTAGCAGGTGATAATTTGTCTTTGAAAAATTCTTAAGCTCTTTTGAGCTTGATGGGGTAGCTGGTCTTATAATTACATCGAACAAGACTGATGTATGGTCCAGTCTTACCAGGGAAGACATCACATGGCGGGGGGGGGGTGCAATGCTCTCCCATGTTAGTGAGTACTACTTCCAGGACGTTTGAGCCTCTTGGGTTGTGCTGACTAACTGTTTCAGAGCATTTGCATTGACAAAGTCTAAGAACCTCTGAGCCAGCATGTTTGTGGTCATATATATTTCCCAGTTGATAATAGGATAATTAAAATCACCCATGAGTAAGGTGTTGGGATGTATGGTAAGTGACTCCAGTAAGTCAAGGTATGTAGTATGCTTTTCTTGTTTCATTGTGGGGGAGCTATTGCTAGCTATGATGTGGTAGGGGTCTTTGCCTATAGTTAACTGGACATGGAGTAACTCAAGAGAGTATGTGATATCAAGACATGTAAATCTAAATATGAAGGATATGGGATATATATCTAAATAGGGTACTGAACTACCTGTTATGTTACTGTAAGTGGATGATGTTATAATTGTTACAAAAAATGTAGAATGATGAACGCTTTGGATTGTTTAATCAAATGTTTAAAAGCATTAGGTTTATATCTGAATAAGGAAAAAGTAAGGGATTAGGACATGATGGGATAATAAGGGTGACTGAATTCAATATGGAAGAAATAAAAGTTTTTGAGTTCATTTCAGGAAGCAGGAAGTTAAAGACTTAAAATGGAAAGAAAAGATAGAGAAAATGAAAAATACTTGTCTATTCTGGAAATTGTTTGTTACTAATCTAAAATATATTTAAATGTATTCAACTGTGTTGACAAAAATGGATACTTAGCAAGTGTTTTTAATTTACTGCATTGCTGCATGCTGCCCTTGAGGTTTCTGAAGGCCTTACATTTATCTTTTCCCTGGGAGGGGTATCTTAATGTCAAAGTTGGCTTTGCTTGATCTAATTAACCCTTTTAGTTGCCTATTTACTTTGGTGAGACAGTTTCAATTTTTATGCGAATTACCCTTACTGATTTATGCCATTTTGTTTTCCTTTTGTTATATATTCGGTTTAATTTGGGAGGATGGTTTGTTTCTAGGGCTAGTCCTGGCTTTCTTCTGGTAGGTACAGCAGCTTCTATGCAGCCATTGATGTGGCTGAACAGAGTTTCTGAAAGCAATTCAGCAAAGGCTGTTGTCTACTCTGGTTTAGAGGGGCATTGAATTTTGACAATCCACCACTTAATAAAAAGTAATTTGCTATGGAATAGTTCCTAACTGTTACTAGTTGTAATGGGATTACAGAGTTGATTTTGATTTTGAAGGAGACAACTTTATGGTTGGACCTTACCAGGAAGGCTTAGACATTGGGAGCGATGCAGCATTCTTCCATATTTGTAAGCACCAGGCCCAGTATGTTGGAGCCTCTAGTGGGTGCATTCACTGTTTGGTTAAGGGTGTTTGTATTTACAAAGTCCAAGAAACTCTGTGCCTATAGATTTGAGGCTGTGTAGGATTCTCAGTCTACAGAGAGGTAATTAAAGTGTCACATGAGTAGAGTGTTAGGTTGGATGGTAAGTGTCTCCAGTAGGTTCAAGTATGCATTGTGAGCTTCTTGGGACATGGAAGGTGACCTACAGCTGACTAGGATATGGTACAGGGTTTTGTCTACAGAGATCTACACATGGAGGAACTCCAGCATTTCATCCTGTTTGACTACCTTAGAGATATGCTTATTAGTGATGTATATTAAGATACCTCCTCCTTAAGCCCTTTTCTGTACAGCTAGTGGTCTAAAAATGTGGAAAGCACTAAAATCTTGCATTGCCACAGTACTCTCTGACACTTTAAACCATGTCTCTGTAACTGCACATATGTCTATGTTGTCGAGGGTGAGGAGGTCTTGGAGGGGGTGTAATAGTTTTTGTGTAGGGTCCTGGCATTGAGAAGCAATGCCCCTCCAAGGTAACATGCTGAGCTTCAGTTGAGTTGATTTTGCTATGTCGGTAGGTTACCACAGACTATATGACTCAGACCACCAGAAAAGCCAGAAATGAAAGGCATCCGATAGTCTTTGTAAAAGTTTCCAGTGCTCCACCCCAGGAACTATGTTCAACAATATCCAAGATAGCAAAAATGAACTTGCTAAAAGGCACACATGACAGTGAATGCTTATATAGAGCATTTTTAGAATTCTTAGATCGAATGTCATATAGATGTTCATAAATTATTTTTCTAAGAAGGTGTTTAGTTTTGTCTATATAGAAGGCAGAGCTGGAAACACATTTGGCCAGATAAACCACTCTGCTTGTGCTACAGTTTTCTTTACAGAAACAAATTTGGTCTGCTAAATAGTGTTCCAAAGCCAGATAGTCTAAATCCAAAATATATGGACAATATGAGCATCTGCCACATTTATGGGTCATGTGGCTAGGTGCCTTGAATTGTTGGGTAGATGTTTTTTTCTCATATATATTCTTCAGATTGCTACCTGACTTGTAAACAAACATACATTACTCACCCAACTTGTTAAGGCTGTCACCATTGATTTTAAAAATGTGCCAGTTGTTTCGAATAATGTTGGTAATCTCATGCATGGCCCCTTGGTATTTCACCGCGGAGGCCCTATACAAAGAGTCGTGGCTATCACCAAGTTGTTCTATGTCCATGGTTGGTCAGGGTCAATGCGCAGTACTGGTCTAAACCTCAAAGATCTCTCTTGCAAAACTTCTTTAATAGTCTTGTCAATAAGAGAGGCTGGATATCCTTCCTCAATGAACATGTTCTTGAGTTTGTCAATTTCTGCATTAAAATAGTCATCGTCAGAAATCATACATGATAACCTGATCCTCTGACCAGTCCCACCTTTTGCTTATAAGGATGAAAGCTGAAAAGTGCAGATAGGAATTGCAAGATGTGGGTTTGTGGTAAATATTAGAAATAAAATTGCAGTCTTTTCTATATATGGTCACATCCAAGTAGTTGATAAAGTCTTTGTTGACTGTCAGTGTGAACCTCAGAAACTCGGTCATAGAATAATTGACAAACTGTACAACTGAATCATCTGGACCATCCCACAGGATAAAGATATCATCCAAATATCTGAGGCAGAGTTTGCAATGAACATAAAAGGGATTATCTTTAAAAACATGAGTATTCTCTGGATGGTGCAGGACTGAGTTGGCAGACAGTGGAGCACATAACCTGTGCATTGCAACTCCACAAGTCTGTTTGAAAATCTCTCCTTCAAAAATAGAAAATCATTGTCCAAAACCAGGTGCATAAGTTCAGAAAGTAATCTAATGTCCTTTCCTGTAAGGAATGCATACTAGACAAGTGTTTCAGTAAACAAGTTCAGCCCCAAATCTTGAGGTATACAAGTGAATAGATCTACCACATCCACAATAAGAAAGCATAGGCAGTCGCTGTATAGTTCTGGCTTGAATCATCTTAAAAAGTCCAATGAGTCCTTTAATAGGTGGGGTGTATTAAAGTGTATGGATCTAAGGGAACGATCCAAAAATACAGCCATTTGGTAGGTTTTGGACTGTTAAGCTGCCACAATTGGCCTCAGGGGGATCCCTGATGTCCTTGTGCACCTTAAGTATCACAAAGATTGAGGAGGTAACAGGATGGGTATTGTTCAGGAAGTTGGATACATTTTCAATGACGACACCTTGAAATAATAAGTCCTGAAGACAGAGATAAATGTTTCTGTAGGTAATATTGATCTCATTAATAGACACTTATACTATGCGTCAAAATCCTGAAGCACATTAAGCATTTTGCCAGTATAATCAATGGTATTTAAAATAACTGCGCTACCACCCTAATATCCCTGCTGTTTTGAAGGGAATGAAAAATGGAAGAAGTTTGTTTTTGCCATCTTGGATATTGTTGAACCTAGCCCCAGAGGTGGTGCATGGGAAACTTGTTTAGAATACAGGGAATACTACTGGAAATGAGGATGGATGCCACTCGTCCTCCTGGAATCAATGATCAGATTTCTATTTTACCAGCCCTTAAACTGAGGGTCGCCAAACTTTTAGTGTTTAATGTTGGTGTTGTTTTAGGCACCTCTGTTAACCATAGTCTTTTTTTTAATGTACACTGGCATTCACAAAAACTGATTTTGTATAACCATTTTTTTTAATATTTTAATACCACATGCCAACAATTTACTGCTTCTAACTTGATCAATTAGTTGTTACATTTGGTAATCTGTAAACAACTGTGTCTTTGTCTTGAGTCCCATATGTTTTACTGAAGATATGCAGTGTGCTCTTGCTTGTTTTTTTAATCGGGTATCTGTCTCTTTAAATTTTAATTAGAAATGAAGAAGTGAGGTTTTTCTACAGCTTGAGCCATCTACTTCCTATTCTGAAGTCCTTGTTACAGTTTGCTGGATGAAAGCGCTCAACTACTGGATGTATGTGGGTTTTAATTTATTTTGTTTTTTATCAGTTGTTAAATTAAAGCCCTACTTGTTTTTTACACCTACTATTTTCATTTTTGGCTTTCCTGGTGGTCCAGGTTCCACAGTGTTTGGTTATATTGTGGCTTTCTTCATGTGGAATTTACCTCTTGGTTTTGGGTTACTAGGTTTGTTAATTTGGCATTGCCTAAAAAAGGCACTATGGGTCTGGATAAAGTTTTAGACAGTATTCAAATGCCTAGAGAGGAGAAGTGCAGACCATCCTTGGCAAAGCAATGTAGTCTGTTAACCCTGCCCTCCCAAGCTGACAAGTTTTGGATCCCCCTGAGAGTGACACCAGAAAGATAGCCAGTTGTTAAAATCAATCATTTTTTGCTCATATTATGGCATCATCTTTGCTGATAGTAGGATGCTGCTCAATGCTAGTTTCACACCAGCCTGAGACACATAGTCTAAAATTTCCATAATATCTCTCTTCATATAGTCCAGGGAGGGACATCTCGGGTCATTTAGTCCTACATGGACTATGATGGAAGATACTGGTACCTGTGGTGTAATGACTTAAATGCATGCATGATTTGGTGGATTATGGCTCCAGATAAGCAACTAACAGTTATCTTCTCATTATTCAGCCTGGTTAGAGGGGCATCAGTATATTTTACAATGGGGTCCTGTATGATGAAAGTCCTGGGAAGTCTGTTTGCTTGCCTTAGGGGTTAGTGCACCATTTAGGGCTGCTAATCCATAAAATGCCATATAAGAGCTCTTTGTTATTCATGAAATACATGTGCACAATGAAACAAGAACCTTCGTATCATATTTCATAGTAGTAGTCACTTAAGCAGCAGGCATGTATGCAAGTGAACCCACCCCATGATTGTGCACAATATACAAAGTCTCTAATATTGTTGTACACACTGGCTCTCATAGTGTAAACTACAGGAGTTTGTCTATTTATGATGAGCTGATGTAGCATTTATGGCCACAGAAATCCCCTCTTGTGCTAGTATGTTGGTCTACAGACAGCACTGAGTAATATGTTAGTGCTGTCAACACCTAAACCCCTCTCACTACTTCTGCTGAATGGCTGGGGTATCCTTGCAAGCATAGGAGTCCCCTACAATGTGGGCATATCTGCCACCACACATATCTTTTTACATCTTCATAAGGTAATCCTAGTGATCTCTCATCAGAAAGGGCCTATGCATTACCAGATCCCTCCACTACCATGTTATGGTACTGTCCTAAGCATTACCACTATGTATAATAATTGTAATTCAAACAAGTACCAGCAACTGATTATATCCCTTTCCCTGGGCCACAGCCATATGTGATACCTAAGAATTCAGAGATATTCACAGTCCAAGCTTGCTGTGTCAGGCATTGATATCCATTCAGCAAACATAAGAAGTTATATATAATATTTAAAATCCTCACAAAAATCAGCCATACTGAGAGTAATGTGCTTATATGTTTCCAAAGAAACAATCCATCACTCCCCAAAAAGTGTTCTCAGTATATGGTGCCAGAAAAACAGTTAAGGGCTGCACTGTCTATGGGAATAGATGTGTAACAATTGTCACATTGTCAGCCTAGTTATCTGGAATGTTGTAAATAATTATATGTCATTTGTGAATATTAATATGATTTATATAGAAATGTAACAAAATGAGATACTGGCAGCCCAGCTGTGTGGAATTTTGTAAATAATCATATGTCATTTGTGAATATCAACATGATTCATATACTTGACTTGCAAATGTATTAGAATTGTATATTATGTGTATATTAAACTGCTGGTACAAAAGTATGTATTGAACAGGGTTTGTGCAGTACTGAGCTTCAAAGATGTATTTGCAGTGTACCCTATGGGAACATAGAAGATTAACTTGCAAAACTGAAGAATAGTTGAAGTTAAGTTACTTTATAGCTGGGCCATAAACAAAATATGTTGTCTCTCACTTTTAGTGCAGTAGCAGACACAATGTCTAGAGATAGTGTTTTTTTGTTTTATCTTGAAAGAAAAGTAATTACTAGGATTGGGATGTGGAAGTGTTTTATTGCTTTATGACTTCCAACATCTGCACAGCTCTGAGCATAAGCCTTTATTTATGTATTTTGCAGAGGAAGATGCTAGTTGTTGGTAGTTTCTGACAATGGGGGTTTAGCTTGGTAACTAAAGTCAGGTGACAGAAAGTGATGTCATCCAAGCTAACCCAGCAAGTAATATTTGATATTAATTTAAGAACTCCCTGAAAGAGAGAGGGCATTTTGTATTTTGTATTTGACTTAACAAGAACATCCACTCACTATCTCTGCACTTGCCTTGCTGTAAATAAGTTAACTAGTTTACAATAATTTCTTTTAGATATAGTTAGGAATATAGTAAATATTAGTTTAGATGTTTTCTGTATTTATTTGAGACTGTCCTGCAATGTTGTTTTAAATATTTCCTGTGATTTTAAACTGTGAAGTTACTTATTTATTGAGTATTTTCTGGTTCTTTTTTTATTTATTATTAAATATATTTAAACCTATCTTTATGGCTGATATTTGTGAGAGATATTTAAGCTCTGAGAATACTTGCATATTTATTTGGTAACACTGTGGGCCACTCCTAATTGCCTTGTCTCTTGGTCAAACTACCATTTGGATTAAAAGTAACATCACACAGTAGGTTTGAGCACCCTTTGTTAAGGGCATTAAAGTAGCTGATAAGGAGCTGGGCAGTGGCAGTGAAAACTACCTTATAGTCTGGGCAGAAGGGGGCATAGCTAGTAAACCTGTGCCATCCTTTCCCAGGTGTGTGTGTGTTTATGTATAAATCAAATCTCAAAGTGTGTGTGTGTGTGTTTGTGTGTGTGTGTGTGTGTGTGTGTGTGTGTGTGTGTGTGTGTGTGTGTGTGTGTGTGTGTGTGTGTGTCAGCGTCAGCTACTTGGGCAGGGACATGATGTAATGGCTGGACAGAGAGGGTGCTGGAGGTCTTAGCTTGGCCACTCAGCTGAAATCTCAACTCTATAGCTGTGCCAATGGGGAGTCTTATTGGGCATCTGGAGAATGAGGGAGATACCAGCCCCAGACTGACTGTGATCTATGTGTGTTCTTAAGGGAAATTGCACTTTACTGTGTGTGTACTTGTCATCCTCCCAGTGTGTACATCCCCTACTATTGCCAGTGGAGAGGACTGAGGCTCCTTGACTACTGGGTCAGTGTTGGTGTGTCACAACAATGACCATACTAAGTGTGATACCTTGTTAAGTTGGTAAGGGAATGCAGATACATTATGTGCAAAAAAGCCTTATACAGCATTCAAATGCCCTCCCTTCTTTCCCCACCAGAAATGTCCTTTGAGTGTAGCTAAGAAATTATAATTTAGCAACCCTGTAACTTCTTTGGACATTTCTAAAAATGGTTTTATATTTTTTATGTTTCTTAATGTTTGAAGTGTACAAGCCTATATCATAACTCAGGAAATTCCTTAGGGTGTTGACACAATTCAGCATTTTTTTTGGTAAATTTGGGGTAAGCTTTACTAGGCTTAAAATGTTTCTTGTGCTGATAGCCTAGTAACCATCTATGAACCTGTGAAACTATAGTGCATTAGTATTGATCACTTACATATTACTATCACTTCTAACTACCACTGAGTTCAGATTATTACAAGTAATGGTAGACTCTCATACTTCACTGGGAAAATGGCTCATCTTCATTTTCTGGATCATTTTCTCCCAAAGTGCTATGGGCTTATGCTTGCAGCCTTTAGTATGCACCTTGTGTGCAGGGATGCAGTATCGGGGGGTATCAAAATAGCAACAAATCACGCTATAATAGGAAAAGCAGGACATTGTTTCTGTGGGATATAGCTGAAAACTGGTATTTCTGCAACTGGTGTATTATGGAAGAGGTAGCTCTTCACTTACCCGTCATTAGAGTATACAAAGCAATTTTCATACAAAGACAACTGCAGTCGGGAAGGAACTAAAAAACATAACCTTTCAATGTTCTACAGCAGATTTTTTAAATTTTATTATTTTTGTTAACCTGGTTAAGACAGTTAAATGCAAATTTGGTAATAACCAATGCACATCTGCCTTTCAACTTGATCTGTGGCACAAAGTAATCAAGTTGGGGAAATGGGACATATTATAGAGTTGACATACATAAAGCACTTGAAGCCCATTAATTTAACACACTCAGCAACCCTGTAACTTCTTTTAACATTTCTTAATGTGTTCAGAGCAGTTTTGCCAAAAAAAAAAAAAAAAAAAAATACAAGTCAATACAGGTGTTTAGGAAACATTAATATGATGAAACGTGTCACCTGGCGTCTTGTACAAATGCTACCTTGTCTTAGAGTTTGAATTAAATGGATCAAGTTTAATAGAATAAAGGGAGAAAACTCTTGACTACAGTGTAGAAGACCAAAGTTTCATTAATGTCTCAGGTGCTTGTGGGCAGCGGCTGAAGAGGATGGAGTGAGCATCTATTGCTGACTTACTCATCCTGAGTGGATGGAGGAGAAACCCTAGGTGTTTACCCACTGCCATTTGAACCCACTGAGCCCTTGTTGCCAGTAGTGCATTCACACTATGTAGTTGCAGGGAATTTGATATAATGAGGCGTACTTCCCCTTGGGAGGTAGAGATGGTACAGCATGAAAGAGCTGAAAAGGAGGGGAGCTGCTCTCAGTGAAACAGGGAAGGTTGCCCCTAGCACCAGCAAGCTGGCCCACTCTCTACCATCTGACTGTTAATAGGGAATGGAGGACCAATTGAGATTCCCTGGCAGGAACAAATGGGTTATAAGAAGATCTTTCAATTGTTCCCATTTTGGAATCAAATACCTATTTTCAGGCTGGATTTACTCTTCCACATGATGTAACTATTTTTTGAGCAGTGTCCCTATTTTCAAGCTTGATTTACTCCTTCATACAATTTTCTAAATTCTACTCACCATCATACATGATTTTGAAGCCATTTAGCACATGTGAAATCCAACTACATGACCAATATACTGTTGGCACCAGCTGCGGTAGCGTTGTCGCCTCACAGTAAGAAGTTGTCCTGTTCGATTCTCAGCTAAAGCATCTTTTGTGTGGAGACATGCGTGAATGAGCGTACCTTTGTTGAAGGTTGTGCGTCAGGGCTGGCAACTCGGTACGTAAAAATCTACTGCCAATCATTAGCGGACCGGAGTTCCGCTGTGGCGACCCCTAACCAGGAAAAGCCGAAAGATACAACAACAACCAATAATTTAAAGCAGAAGGGCTGACATGATTTCATTTTTCAGAAGCAATATAGTTTTTCATTAATTTGATCACAATGAAGCATCTTAGGTATACACAGTTACAGAACTGGTTATAATTGCAGGATGCATTTATATGTGTTTGTGTGGGAGTGCACGTGCAAGTGTGTGTGTGTGTGTGTGTGTGTGTGTGTGTGTGTGTGTGTGTGTGTGTGTGTGTGTGTGTGTGTGTGTGTGTGTGTGTGTGTGTGTGTGTGTGCATTTGAGTCTCTGTATATGTTTGACAGGATGTCTTTCTGCTTCTGCACATTTGTATGTACGTGTAACTGTTTGCTGTGTGTCAACCTAACCATTATTAAATACTTACATATGGTGTACTTTGAATGTGAAATATGTCCTCCAAAAACTACATATCCTACAAGAACTTTGAAACATTACACAGAGGAACCATTTTACATCCATCAATTCTGGATGTGCGCAAGGAGCTGCCTTGCATAATATACTTTAGTCCCAATGCTTCAGGGAAGACTCCTTTAACTTAAAATGGTCCTTTAATTGAAATTAACCATGAAGCCTATTCCTGGCTTCCAACTAGTGGCCAGAACCTCACTTGGCTACGTTATGAGAACCAGCTGTTGTTTTTGCAAAGCACACTGACTTGTAACTCTGCTTTTGATTTCTATCTGCAGAAGTGCATAATCTATGGAGGTCAGGTTTTAATTAGTTTTAACACTTTTCTGTTGGTGGTACAAAAGGGGAAGCTTTATATTGTGCACTTTTATCCTATCCCCTCAGGGAATGCCCAGTTTATTATAGATAGTCTAATGCATAACTCTAGACAGGAAGCCTATTCTTGACTTCTGTGTTGCGACTAAAATCTAAAATAGCTGCCACATGTGAGCAGTCACAGACACTGTGTCATGAATGTGTAAAGATACATTGTGTACTTGACCAGTGTGTGTGTGTGTGTGTGTGTGTGTGTGTGTGTGTGTGTGTGTGTGTGTGTGTGTGTGTGTGTGTGTGTGTGTGTGTGTGTGTGTGTTAGCTTTCTCTTTTGGGATGTGAACACTTAGCAGTGAAGTAAGATTATTTTAACTTAGTGTTACTTCCATTTGCTAGAGGGGTATTACATCATACATTTGCTAGCTGTGTTGGATTAAATGTTCTTGCCTAAGTCTGCAATAGCTGGTAACTTATATGTTATTTTTTTTTTGGTACAGGACACTTTTAAAGTGATGTGTTCCCTTGTAGAATTAGCATCTCCATCCTTCAACAGGGGATACTGAAGTTTATTTTATTTTATTTCTGTAAAACAAGTTGATTAAGACCTCATTTAGCTATATTCATTAACAGCCTTCACTTGGTTACTTATGTTAAATTAGCATCCTTTTCAGCCATGTCTAGAATCAGAAATCCTAAGGTTATCTAAGAACTATCAATAAACACTCTTATAAATAATCCTTAATGACTCTTAAATTTAAATTTTTATGGCTAAAATTATAAACGTAGCTTACAATTAAACAATAATGCTGTGCACATTCAACTTATAAAAATATCTGCCAACAGCAGAATATGTGTATACGACTATACAGTGCCAGAAAATTTTAAGACTAGAAGAGACAGTTTTACTGAAAATCCGATCCTTGCATTTCTAGCTTGTAATAACTGCCAGTCCAGATATCCCACCACCTGAATTTTCATTGCAGAAGATCCACTCCTTGATATGCTACACTAAAAGTCACATCTCAGACATTTTAAAAGACCATTTATTTATCCTTTGCTTGTCTTTTTTTGTGTGTGCCCCCCCAATGCCTTTTTTACTAACCTATATACCTGGTACATTCTACCTGAGTACATGTGATCATATCTTACAGTATTCGGTGTTCTGTATTCACTCCTTGCTTTGACATTATGGAACCCTTGGTCACAACTTTGTGAGTTGGATACAAGCTTCCTATGTGGTGGTGTTTAACATGTTGTGGCATGCCACTATCCACCTGGCAGGTGACACTGTAATCAGAAAATGATGCTCTGTCCTAACTGGGGTTTAAAAAAGCAGTCGCAGCATAGTGTAAGCTTATCCTTTAAGCTTACATAATTCTGTTGTAGAACACAATATCCTTGTCATGGATGATGCTATTACAGCACATTTTTGTTGCCACCAGCTTGTTATAAACCAGTAGAAAGAACCCATACATTGTAACATACATGATTTGATTGACTCCAATATGAAGGTTTGTTATATTAGCCAGCGGAATTTCACAGTTCAGATGATAATAAGAAAACTTGGAAGAGAAAGATGAGCAGGCTTTTACAAAATGCTTCAGTACACTCAGTGGCGTAGCCGGTGTGTCTTACACACTGTCCCCAAAAAGAACTATCATGATGGACCTGGTCAAAGGTATTCTTATACCACTACTACACAAACTGATAACTTCTTTCTTCTTTTTCTTTTGAATGCTTCTATTAGGCTTTGCCACAGCAGATCATCCATTTCTTCCTGTCCACTGCATCTTGCTCTGTCACACCAACCACCTGTATGTCCTCACTCACCACATCCATAAACCTTATCTTAGATCTTCCTTTTTTCCTCTTACCTGGCAGCTCCATCCTTAGCATCCTTCTCCCAATATACCCAGCAACCCTCCTCAGCACATGTCCGAATCAATGCTATCTCACTTCTCTGGCTTTGTCTCCAAACAATCCAACCTGAGCTGACCCTCTAATATACTAATTTCTAATCCTGTCCATCTTCATCACACCCAATGCAAATCTTAACATCTTTAACTCTGCCACCTCCAGCTCTGACTCCTGTCTTTCTGCCAGTGCCACTGTCTCCAACCCATATATCATAGCTGGTCTCACTACCATCTTGAAGACCTTCCCTTTGACTCTTACTGCTACCTGTTTGTCACAAATCACTCCTGACACTCTTCTACACCCACTCCACCCTGCCTGCACTGTCTTCTTCACCTCTCTTCCAAGTATTTAAACTCATCCACCTTCGTCAACTCTACTCCCTGCATCCACACCATTCCTCTGTCCTCCCTCTTATTCACACATATATATTCTGTCTTAGTCCTGCTGACCTTCATTCTTCTCCTCTCTAGAGCATATCTTCACCTCTCCAGGGTCTCCTCTACCTGTTCCCTGCTCTCACTACAAATCACAATGTCATCCACAAGCATCATAGTTCACAGAGACTCCTGTCTGATCTCGTCTGTCAACCTGTCCATCACCACTGCAAATAAGAAAGGGCTCAGAGCTGATCCTTGATGTAATCTCACCTCCACCTTGAGTGCATCCATCACTCCTACCGCAGACCTCAACACTGTCACACTACCCTTGTATATATCATGTACCACTCTTACATACTTCTCTGCCACTCCTGACTTCCTCATACAATACCACAACTCCTCTCTAGGCACTCTGTCATATGCTTTCTTTAAATCAAAAGACACAATGCAACTCCTTCTGACCTTCTCTATACTTCTCCATCAACACCCTCAGAGCAAACATCACATCCATAGTACTCTTTCCTGGCATGAAACTGTACTGTTGCTCACTAATCCTCACCTCCCTTCTTAACCTAGCTTCTACTACTCTTTCCCATAACTTCATGCTGTGGCTAATCAATTTTATCCCTCTGTAGTCACAACAGCTTTGCACAGCACCCTTATTCTTAACAATTGGTACCAATACACTTCTTCGCCACTCTTCAGGCATCCTCTCACTTTCCAAGATTCTACTAAACAATCTGGTTAAAAAACCCACTGCCATCTCTCCTAAACATGTCCATGCTTCCACGGGTATGTCATCTGGACCAACAGCCTTTCCATTCTTCATCTTCTTCATAGTTGTCCTTACTTCCTCTGTGATAATCCCTTGCATTTCCTGATTCACTGTCTCTCTCTCTTTCTCATTCTCTTCATTCATCAGCCACTCAAAGTACACTTTCCTTCTGCTCAACACACTCTCCTCACTTGTGAGTATGTTTCCCTCATTATTCTTTATCACCCAAACCTGCTGCATATCTTTCCCAGCTAGGTACCTCTGTCTAGCTAATTGGTACAGGTCCTTTTCTCCCTGCTTAGTGTCCAATCTTTCATACAACTCATCATATGACTTAATATTAGCCTTTGCCACCTCTCTCTTCACCATATGCCTCATCTCCTTGTACTCCTGTCTATTTTCTTCATCTCTTTGACAATCCCACTTCTTCTTCACCAACCTCTTCCTCTATATATTCTCCTGAACTTCCTCATTCCACCACCAGGTCTCCTTGTCCTCCTTCCTCTGTCCAGATGTTACAACAAACACCTTTCTAGCTGTCTCCCTTACCACCTCCAGTGTGGCTGCTCAGCTATCTGGTAGCTGTTCACTGCCACCCAGTGCCTGTCTTAACTCTTCCCTGAACTCCACCTTACAGTTAACCTTTTTCACCTTCCACCATTTGATCCTCGGCACTGCCCTCACTCTCCTCCTCTTCTTCTTGACTGCCAGCGTCATCCTACAGACCACCATTCTATGCTGCCTAACTACACTTTCCCCTGTCACCACTTTGCAGTCTCCAATCTCCTTCAGACTGGCCCTCTTGCATAGGATATAATCCATCTGTGTGTATCTTCCTCCACTCTTGTATGTCAACCTATGCTCCTTCCTCTTCTTAAAATATGTATTCAGCACAGCCATGTCCATACTTTTTGCAAAATCCACTACCATCTGACCTTCTGCATTCCTCTCTTTAACACCATACCTATACATCACCTCCTCATTCCCTCTGTTCCCTTCACCAACATGCCCATTGAAATCCATTCCAATCACCAATCTCTCATCTTTGGGTACACTCTACACCACTTCATCTAACTCGCTCCAAACTTTTTCTTTCTCAACCATCGCACATCCATCTTGTGGAGCATATTCACTAACAACATTCATCATCACACCATCAGTTTCCGGCTTCATAAACATCACTCTATCTGACACTCTTTTCACTTCCAAAACACTCTTGACATACTGTTCCTTCAGGATAACCCCTATCCCATTTTTCATCCCATCCACACCATGCTCGTACAATTTGAACCCACCCCTGACACACCTGGCCTTACTCTCCTTCCATCTGGTCTCTTGCATGCACAATATATCAACCTTCCTTCTCGCCATCATATCAGCTAGCTCTTTGCCTTTACCAGTCATACTGCCAACATTCAAAGTTCCTATCCTCACTTCCACACTCCTAACTTTCCTCCTCTCCTCCTGCCTCCAGACATGCCTTCCCACTCTTTTCCTCCTTCTCTTTCAGCCAACAGTAGCCTACTTTCCACCAGCATCCTGTTGGTTAATAGTACTGGAGGCAGTCATTGTTAACCCTGGCCTCAACCAATCTGGTATGGAAATCTGCACTGTTGTCCGCATATTTGCTCTGCCAAACATTTTACACCAGATGCCCTTCCTGATCTAATCCTCCCCATGTATCCGGGCGTGGGACTGGCATGAAGAGATACACTGGCTTGTGCATCCCCCACTGAATTATACATTGTAAAGGGTGTATAACTTACTTTGTCTCCCATAAATGGCACAACTGTATATACAAGAGGTGAGGGGCACCAGGGTCTGGCATTTCCAGACCCTTTGAGCACTTGTAACCAGCATGTGTAAATGAGTGAGTGAATCAGCAGCCTGGAACATTCACTGTATTGCATCATGTGTTGATACAGTCCAGGAAATATCTGACCCTTTAATGAAATTTAATAATTTGTCTTGCATCTCAAAGGAGCTTGACCATTTGTGAATATCAACATGATTCATGTGCCTGTGTTACAAATGTATTAGAACTGTATGTCATATTGTATAGATGTGTGCTGAAGATATATTGTTATACACTATTGTAACTGTTTAACAGGGGAGACTGAAACACAGGAGATTAACTTGAAAAACTTCAGAAGAATGGCTGAGGTTAAGTTACTTTATAGCTGGCCAATAAACAAAAGATGTTATCTCTTGGTTTCAGTGCAGTAACAGAAACAATGTCCAGAACTAGAAGGTTTTTTGTATTGTCTTTACATGTGGAGGAATGTAAATTATTTTACGACTTCCACTGTTTGCAAAGATCTAAGGGGCATGTATTTTGCACAGGGAGATGCTAAATGCTGGCAGTTTCCAGCAATGGGGGGTTTCACCTGGGATAGTCAGATGATACAAGTGATGTCATCCTGTAAGTATCCCAGCAGCAATATTTGAGATATTAATGTAAGAACTCTCTGATAGAGAGTGCATTTTGTATTTTGTCCTTGACCTGGCAGCATCAGCTGGGAAGACCCACTCATCCCATCTGTCTTGCCTTGCTATGAGTAAGTAAGTCTAGGGTATAGTAATTCTTTTAGATATAGTTAGGAATATAGTAAAGATTAGTTTAGATGATTTCTGTATTTATTTGGGACTGTCCTGCAATGTTGTTTTAAATATTTCCTGTGATTTTGAACTTTGGTGTTACTGTGATGATTTACTGAGTATTTTCTTGTCCTTTTATTATTTATTATTAAATATATTTAAACCTATTTTTGTGGCTGATATTTGTGAGACATAGTTAAGCTCTTAGAGTATTTGCATATCAATTTGGTGACACTGTGCAGGCTACTCCTAATAGCCTTGCTCTTGGTCAAACTACCATTTGGATTAATATTAACATTACTCAGTAAGATTGGACACCCTTTGCTAAGGGCCTTAAAGTAGCTGATATGGGGTGATTGGTGGCAGGCAAAACTACCTTATAGTCTGGGCAAAGGGGCATAGCTAGTAAATCTGTGTTAGCCTTTCCCAGGTGTGTGTGTGTGTGTGTGTGTGTGTGTGTGTGTGTGTGTGTGTGTGTGTGTAAATCAAACATCTAAGTGTGTGTGTGTGTATGTCAGCTACTTGGGCAGGGACATGAAGCACTGTTTGGACAGAGAGGTAGCTGGAGGTCTTGGCTTGGTCACTCAGCTGAGATCTCAACTCTACAGCTTTGCCAGTGGGGAGTCTTATAGGGGATCTGGAGAAAGAGGGAGAAACCAGACCTAGACTGACTGTGGTGTCTGTGTGCTCTTAAGGGAAATTGCACTTTACTGTGTGTGTACTTGTCATCCTCCCACTGTGTATGCCTCCATTGTTGCCAGTGGTGAGGATTGAGGCTCCTTGATTACTGGGCCAGTGCTGGGGTGTCACATATTAATTGGTGGCAGTGGTGGGATATCCACATCACATATTAGGAGGTTGGCAGTGGTGGGATATCCGCATATTAGGATTCAGTGGTGTGGATATTGAATTCCTGTGGCCTGTGAACAGTGGTCACTGAAGAAGGTGTTTGTACTTTCAATCAATCATACAGTGAACATTCAGAGTTTCATATCACAATTGTTTTATTTATTTATTTATTTTTTGTTAGCTTAGTTTTGCTAACTTAGAGAGAGCAGGCAATGATATAACTATAAGAACAATCAAAAATAACACTGAACAGAACAAAAACAAACAAAAAAATGAGCCATGCAAAGAATAGGAGCTGAATTCACTTTATGTATTCATCTGGTACCTTGGCACTTCACCTTAAAGGTTAACTCACAGACTCACAAAGCTCCATTTATACAACATCCCCCCCTGCTGATTGGTTACATTTTTCAAATACATACTTCTTTACAAAACATAAATATTACAAAGTGTATAAATATATAAACCTTATAACATTCACATGTACAAAACAATTATGTTTATACCAAACCTTTCAAATACAAATTTACATTTTCTTCATATCATGATAACATATTACAAATTGCCCCCACTGTGCAGTTGACATCTTTTGTGTGGCTCATTTTTTTGTTTTGTTCAGAGCAGGCAAGGATGTCAGCAGAGGAGTATGGCAAGTTGACAAGGAGCCAGTTGGCTGAAATGTGCTAGACTAAAGGACTGGTGCTTGCCAACTTGAGTAAAGCAGAAATTATTGCAGCCCTAGCCACAGTTGCATCACAGACCAGCAACCAGGAGGACAATCATACTGGCCTTGGAGATGTACAACTCTCAGAAAATGGACAGTTCAACCTTTCCACAGAGGACTTAAAAATCCATATGGAGTGAAAGAGACTTGAACTGGAGACCAAACGGATAGAACTAAAATTAGCAGAGAGACTGTGGTATTTGGAGGCTGAAGAAAAGGAGAAACAGATGGCACTAGAACCAGTGGCGAGACTGAGATGTCTGGAAGCTGAAGAGAATAAGACGCAGAGGCAACATGAGAAGGAGATGCTGACTCTTTGCCAGGGTCATGAAGGTAATGGGTAAGGGAGTAACTGAACTCCAGAAGCAGCAAACGTCACTAAATTTCTTCCACAATTTGTAGAGGGGGATAATTTTGATAGTTTCATTCATATGTTTGAAAGGGTATGTAAACAGTAAAATGTTGACCAAGGGCTCTGGGTACTGCTCCTGACTCCCTTATTCCATGGTAAAGCTGTAACTCCTATTTCTAAATTGTCTGATACTGACTGCTTAAATTATAATACTGTTAAACATTGTCTTTTAGATTGTTTTAAGTTAATACCTGAAGCTTATAGGAAAACTTTTCGGAAGCATAGACGCAAGGCAGATGAAAGTGTGTGTGAATATATTGCTGAACTAAGCACTTATTGTAATAGATGGGTGAGTGGGTTTCAGGCCACCACTTTTGAAGGGCTGGCAGACCTTTTGGTGAGAGAATAAGCCCATAACACTTTGCCTGAGGGCATGATAATCTGGTTAGCAGATAGGCAATGCAATACTGCAGATGAGTTGGGGAAGAAGGGAGACCTATACCTAGGAAGCAGGGCATCACTGCACAGGAAAGGGATATCCAGAGCTGCTCATGGGTCTAAGGGAACCCATGGTGGGCAGCCTAAACCACCCTAACAGCGTCTGCCAGTAGCAGGGGAAGCCACTAGTCCAGGTACACATCCAGGACCAATGGTTAAATGTTTTAAATGCAACCAGTGGGGCGATGTAGCATATATATGTCCACAGAGGCAAGGTCAGGAACAAAAGGTGGGAGACCCAATAAATGGGAATGACAGAATATCAGCAGTAAGATGTCTGGAGACAACAAGGGTACCAAACTACCACAAGAGGTTATATCCTATCTTAGTAAATGGGAAACAGGCCACTGCTAAGAGAGACATAGCCTCTGACCTAACCATTGTGAAACCTGCAATGGTTATAGAGGAGCACTACTTGCTTGGGCAGTCTACTCCAGTCAGAGGTTTAGGAGGGACCCCTTTCCAAATGCCTTTGGTTAGGTTCTCTCTGACTGGGAGGGTGGAAAAGGAAGCCAGAAATTAGGTGTGTTTGAGGATATCCCTGCAGATGTCCTGATAGGGAATGGTTTTGATAATGCAGTACCCTGTGTGCATGCAGTGACATGCAGTCAGGCTTGGCGACAAGCATGTGGGTCTGGTAGCCTAAGGGAGACCCAGACAGACCGCAGAATTGAAGCCAGGACTGGTCTGGTGGTTACTTTAGGGAGGGAACTAACCTGTAGCAGTGAGATTGAAGGTGAGCCACAGCTGCTTGTGGGTACTGATGTTCCCTTGGACAGAGTGACTGTAAGGACAGAGGTGAGTAGTAGTACCCAGGCTGACAGTGAGGCACCACTGTCAGAGAATACCAGATTTCCTGTAGAAGGGAAGCTGGGAGTGGTTACCAAGAAAGAGATGAGACAGGCTCATCTCTCAGGCCCTACATTACAAGGCCTGCCAGTGAGGCACCTGATTGTCAAGGAAAAGGGGAATCTGTATACTGGGATAAAAGGTTACTGTATAGAGAGTGGACCCCTGAGGGAGGGCTAGTAGGTGAGAGAATACAGCAGTCGGTAGTGCCCAGAGCCTACTGTCTGACACTTCTAGCCATAGCCCATGACTTTCCCTTTGTAGGTCATATGGGCATAAAGTGTACAAAGAGACGTATTATGCAGAACTTTTATTGGCCTGGGATTTCCAGAGATGTAACAGGGTACTGCAGGACCTGTGAATAGTACAAAAGGCAGGCAAGGCAGGAGACAAGGTGAAAGCTCCTTTGATGCCTTTGCCTGTGATTGAGGAGCCATTTCAAAGGGTAGCTATGGATATTGTGGGGCCCCTGAGTACCCGAAGTTCCACAGGGAAAAAAAGTATAACCTAGTGATAGTAGATTATGCTACCAGATACTCTGAGGTGGTGTCTCTATCCTCCATTGAGGCAGAAAATGTGGCAAATGATTTGTTAGACATTTTCAGCAGGGTAAGTTTCCCAAAAGAAATACTGACTGACAGAGGTGCCAATTTCATATCAGACCTACTGGCTTGACTGTGGAATTACTGTGGAGTGAAGCATCTAAAAACATCCCTACCATCCCCAGACAAATGGTCTTGTTGAGAGTTAAACTCTACACTCAAGACCATGCTGCAGGCATTTGCAGACTAGTTCCAGAGGGAGTGGGACAGATATTTGCCCCATCTGTTTGCTTACAGAGAGGTGCCCCAGGAATCCACATGTTTTTCACCTTTCAAGTTACTGTATGAACATAGGGTGAAGGGACCTCTAGATTTGATTCGAGATGAGTGGGAGAGTGATTGTGAATCTCACAAGGAGTCTGCTGTAGCATATGTCCTAATCCTCAAGAAAAAGTCAGGGAGCTCATGGGTTTGGCCCAGGAGAACCTAGCAGAAGCCCAACAGCAGAAAAAGATCTGGTATGACAGAAATGCTTGAGCTAGAGAGTATACTGTAGGGCAGCAGGTAATGGTTCTCATTCCTGTCAGACACAACAAGCTGCTTGCAGCCTGGGAGGGACCATTCAAGGTTGTATGGAAGGTCAGTGATGTTAACTACATGGTAGGACTGCTAGGCAGGGGCCAGTGGCAGAAGCTGTACCATGTTAACATAATGAAACCATACCATAATAGGGAGGCCCTGGTGCTAAGTATTTGCAGTACAAGGCAAGAGGGGTCTGAGAGAGGATCTATGGGTATAGGGAGCCAGCCAGCCAAATCACAAATTACTGTGGTGGAGCCAAAGACTGCAGGCATATGATATGACAGTTCAGCACAGCAGTGGGGTTAGTAATACCAACACAATGGGCTCTCAAGAGAGGAAATGGGGTAAGGTATTCCCAGATAAGCAACCCTTTCAGGCAATGTTTCTCAAGGTTAACTTGGGTGGGGGAGAAATGTCACAAAAGGAAATATTGCCAGCCCAGCTATCTGGAATTTTGAAAATAATTATATGTCATTTGTAAATATTAATATGATTTACATAGAAGTATGACAGAAGGAGATACTGCCAGGACAGTTATCTGGAATTTTGTAAGTGGTTGTGTGTCATTTGTGAATAGCAACATGATTCATATGCCTGTGTTACAAATGTATTTGAATTGAATGTCATACTGTATAGACGTGTGCTGAAGAGATATTTTTTTATGCATTACTGTAACTGTTTAACAGGGGAGACTGAAACACAGTAGATTAACTTGCAAAACTTCAGAAGAATGGTTGAGGTTAAGTTACTTTATAGCTAGGCCATAAACAAAAATGTTATCTCTCAGTTTCATTGCAGTAACAGACACAATGTCCAGAACTAGAAGTTTTTTGTATTGTCTTTACATGTGGAAGAAAGTAAATTATTTTACGACTTCCACCATTTGTCAAAGGTCTGAGGGCTATATATTTTTCACAGGGAGATGATAAATGCTGGCAGTTTTTAGCAATGGGGGTTTTCACCTTGGATAGTCAGATGACAAAAGGGATGTCATCTTGCAAGTATTCCCGCGGCAATATTTGAGATATTAATTTAAGAACTCTCTGAGAGAGAGAGAGAGGGACTGTGTATTTTTTTATTTTGTCTTTGACCTGGCAGCATCAGCTGGGAAAACCCACTCATCACATCTGTCTTGCCTTGCTATGAGTAGGTAAGTCTAGGGTATAGTAATTCTTTTAGATATAGTTAGGAATATAGTAAAGATTAGTTTAGATGTTTTCTGTATTTATATCAGACTGTCCTGCAATGTTGTTTTAAATATTTACTGTGATGATTTACTGAGTGTTTTCTTGTTCTTTTATTATTTATTTTTAAAAATATTTAAACCTATCTTTGTGGCTGATATTTGTGAGACATATCCTTAGAGTCCTTAGAGTACTTTCATATCTATTTGGTGACACTGTGCGGGCCACTCCCAATAGACTTGCTCTTGGTCAAACTACCATTTGGATTAATAGTAACATTACACAATAAGATTGGTCACCCTTTGCTAAGGGCTTTAAAGTAGCTGATAAGGAGTGAGTGGTGGCAGGTGAAACTACCTTATAGTCTGGACAGATGGAGGCATAACTAGTAAATCTGTGTCAGCCTTTCCCAGGTGTGTGTGTCTGCATTAATCAAACCTCTAAGTGTGTGTGTGTGTGTGTGTGTGTGTGTGTGTGTGTGTGTGTGTGTGTGTGTGTGTGTGTGTGTGTGTGTGTGTGTGTGTGTGTGTGTGTGTGTGTGTGTGTGTGTGTATGTATGCGTGTGTGTGTGTGTGTGTCAGGTACTTGGGCAGGGACATGAAGCACTGGTTGGACAAAGAGGGTGCTAGAGGTCTTGGCTTGGTCACTCAGCTGAGATCTCAACTCTGTAGCTGTGCCAGTGAGAAGTCTTACTGGAGATCTGGAGAAAGAGGGAGAAACCAGTCCCAGACTGACTGTGGTCTCTGTGTGTTTTTAAGGGAAATTGAACTTCACTGTGTGTGTACTTGTCATTCTCCCAGTGTGTTGATGGTTTTGGTGGGGGAGACACATGTGTAGGCATAGGAATGTTATACCCAACACTTTGATAAACCACATATATTGCAAAAAGCATACCCTCATCAAAATAGTGACAGGCATGTACAGGGACAGCTTGTTCTGATACTGTG
This sequence comes from Protopterus annectens, assembly GCF_019279795.1. NCBI lineage: Eukaryota > Metazoa > Chordata > Ceratodontiformes > Protopteridae > Protopterus > Protopterus annectens. Next base: position 724,083,541 of record NC_056743.1, on the reverse strand, counting down.
CGCTACCTTGTTGCCAGTACAATCTATGTACAATTTGCATATGGAGAAACACATATCCGTATTGCTAGTCTTATGCAATGTGACATTCTGCTCAATGGTGCACATCCTTGGAAAGGTAGACAGATCTAACTTACTACCCACATGCAGAGCGCTGTGTACCTCCTCAGAAATGGTTGTGATATTCTTTAAAGTACTGCTGCCCAGTGTGCCCACACATTCAATACATCTTCCTAAAGCTGCATGCCTCAGCATGCAAAATGGCAGCATGTCCTAAAAGAATGCAAATGTATATCTCTTTATGTGACAGATAGGTAATTAGGTCAAGGTGGATGAATGCCCATGAACTTCTGTATTTTGCTGCTATACATCTAGAGTAAAGTGTAGCTTTTGCCTATGCTCACTGCTTACAACTCATTAGCATAGACTAATGGTATATACCTAAGCAAGTACATCTGATGTGTTATTTTGCTGCTACACATTGATTCAGAAATCATGTTGTATGTATAACTCAAGGCCTACCACTTTATTCCTCATGAAGGTACCTTGATTATAGCAAGCTCAGATGCTCATAAGCCTAGTACTTATACAGCAGGAACTTCTTATTTTAACATTTGTTAATGTCTGTTATGTACTTCTCAGATAAAGATTCTAGTTGTCTACTGATATACTATGTTCTTTATCTGTAAATATGTTGTAAGTAATTGCTATGTAAATTGTTAATCTCTATGTAATCCAATGTAACTACTGTCTGTTTATTTTAACTGTGGAGCTTTTCTCCTGGGGCCTCCGCTGAAAATGGACCTACGTCCAGTCGGACACTCGCGGTCAACAAATATAAATAAATACATAAATAAATAAATAAATTCATAGTAGAGTGCAATGACAAACTATAACATGAGTTGGAGAATATGTGAGGAAAAATGCAATAGCCATATTATTTGTTGCATAGATCTGAATGTGGTAAATGAGACCTGAGACATTTCTAAAATTATATTTAAATAGATATCAGAGATTGCACGAGTTGAAATTAAGTGATGTCTTAGTATGAGAGAGGTGTTCAAATTATAGAAGGAAGAAGGATGGAGAGAAGGAGATTATAAGAAGAGTGCAGAGTAGGGTGTCTTTAGTTAGGTGAGAAGGGAGGAAAAAGGCAGAAGAAAAGTATGCAGAGATTAATTAAATAAGGTAAGGAAGTGGGAAAAACAAAAGGAGTGAAGTAGGAGGCTGGAGAGAACTGTGAGTGTGATCTAGGATGAAGGGGGTGAGTGAAGTACAGTGAGTAAATTTAGCCAGGACTGGCACAAGAGCAAGTCCAAGATTTTGTAAGGCATTAGTTTAGGGTACATTTAATGGTGTGTAGGTTAGAAATAGTTCTGGTGGTCAGAGGTAAGGAGTTCCATTTTTTCACTACTGAGTATGAGTATAGACTTTGTCTAGGGGATTTATTTCATTTATCTATGGTGAGAAGTTGTCTTCTGATCTAAGAGTTCTTTTTGGAAAATGCATATTGATTTAAGGGGTAGAGCTGGGCAGGCTAATGGTTTGTGTATGATTTTATGTAATGTTATAAGTTGAATTTAGGAAAGGTGGTGGAGGAGTTCCAGCCAGCTATGGGTATGCAGAGCTTTGCAGCTGTGGGTAAAGGAGAATGAATTAGTAGCAAACCTGGCAATTTTGTTGTAGCAGCTTTCAAGTTTATTTTTTTATGGATGATTGTAATTTGGTTAGAATTGCTGCTCCATAGAGTAGTGAGGGTAGAACGTAGGTTTTGGCTAGAGTCATTTTTGTGTTTGTGCTCAGAAAATGATTGTTTCTATATAGCATGTACAGGTTTTGATGGGATTTCTTGATATTGCTTTGGATGTGGAGGTCAAATTTAAGATCACCATCTATTATGACTCCTAATAGTTTGGTATGGTGGACAAACTCAATTTCAATGCTATTTACCGAAGAGAATTTAGAAGACGCTTTATTAGGGGTGTGAAATTTGGGGGTAAAGAGGAGGAGTTTGTTTTTTGGGGGTTGAGTAGGAGTTGTGCCATTGTAAGCCAGGTTTAAATTTTGATGACAGCTTGTTGAGTGATTTCTTGGAGGTGAGTTAAGGTGTTTGAAGAGCAGATGATGGTAGAGTCATTTGCATATTGAATCAAGGTGCCATCACAAGAAGATGAATGTAGCTTATTGATAAACATATTGAAAAGTAGAGGGCCAAGGATGGATCCCTGTGGGACTTCTGTGGAAGTTGGAATTTACATGGAGATGGATCCTTGCCATTTTACAGCTTGTTGCCTATGGACAAGGTAGCTAGAGAACTATTTAATAGGTAGAGATGCTAGACCCAGGGTGGAAAATTGATTGAGGAGTTTAGTGTGACAGACCATGTCTAAGGCTTTTAATAGATCTAGAAATACTGTAGATGCTAGTTTATTAGAGTTTTAAGCTTTATTGAAAGTGTCTGTAATTGATAGTAATACAGTAGAGGTGCTGTGGTCTGGCCAAAATCCATGTTGTGTATTGGTGATTAGCTTATTTTGTAAGAGATAGTGGAGAAATTGATGATGAATACATTTTTCAAGATTTTAGAAAGGGGAGACAGGATGGCTATGGGATGGAAATTTGTAATGTCAGTGGAATTACCTCCTTTATGTATAGGGATAATATGTGACATTTTCCATAAGTTACGGACACAGGATTATGTTATTGATCTATTAATAAGAATGCTGATTTGATATGCTATTGGATATGCAGCTAGATTTAAGTTTTTCAGGGAAAGGTTGTTGGCTGAGGAGGAACAAGTTTTTAATTTACATAAAAGCTTTTTTATGAGAGTTATGGAAACTGGTTGAAAGGTAAAGTGAGTGGAGTTGTCTGCATGTGTATTGGAGAGGTTGCAGAAAGGGGAGTTTTTGTGGTAGGGTCTAAGATAGGGGGAGTTGGCTGTGTGGAAGGAACTGTGTCAGGTGAGTTTGACATCAAGTTGGCTATGCATTCTATAAAGTATGTATTGAAATAGGTAGCTGCTTGAAGAGGGGGAACGTCTGGATATGGGCTGGGATTCTTTTTTTTGTACCTGGATTGATGAGAGAGGATATAGAGGACCAGAAATGTTTAGGGTTGGTTTTATGGCTGTCTTGTAGCTGAGTATAATAACACTGTTTATCTCTATTAATTTATTTCTTGACTTGGTTTTATAGCTGTTTGAATAGTTGCCAATTTTTGTCATTTTTATTTTTTTCCAATTAATCTATGCTTTATTTCTGTCTTACATAAGGAGTTTACATTGGTTGGCGAGCCATGGGGTATAGCTGTTTTTAATTGCTTTTGTAGACTGTGGGGCTAAGGTGTTAAGAATATTTAGAAATGCTGCACCGAAGTATTCAACTGCATCATTTAAGGGAAGTCTTTTTAGGATGGACCAGTTAACTACCTTCAGAGATTCAGTGAAAGACACCTTGGAGAATTTGGAGAGATTAGAGGTAGTTTTGAGCTTATGTTCCTTTGTTAATTGTGTAACACTCCTGTGGTATAAGCTGGCAAGTGATCACTTAGTTTATCAGGAATGGTACATCAGGAGGTAAAATTAGATGGGTTGGTAACCAGAATCCAATCCAGGATATAATGTTGGGAGTTATTTTTGCCATTTCTTGTTGGTGTATTAGTAAGTTGAGTGAATCCAAAGAGGCTGATGCTGTTGATCACTGAATTTGTGGATAAAAACTGCCAGTCAGTGTTTACATCACCTAGGAGGATAACTTCATTTGTGACTGTATCTGTTATCCAGGATACTATGTTTTCAAGTATTGGAATATTCTGTCCTGTATGATATATAGCACAGCAATGCATATGCTCTTGGCCCTATTAAGTTTTAGGAATGAAATTAGAATTTCTGCTTTTCCAAAAGTTGGGATTGTGCCTGTATAGGGAGTTGCTGTGAACATATTTGGAAAAATTATATCTATTCCACCTGCTTTTTTTATGTTTTCCATTGAACCTAATGATTAACCAGGAGGTATATTTTAGCAGCTTATATTTCAGGCTTTAGCCAGGTCTCAGTTGTGGCTAGGATGTCTGGGTTGTGTTGAGTCATTAATGAATGAAAATCTGTGATTTTGTTGCATATGCATCTATTGTTTAGAGTGATTATTTTTAAACTTTTAGGGTGTATTTTATGGTTTTGAGTTTGACTGGGACCTCGGTTGGGGTTAATGTCAGCACACTGATCTATGGTGGAGAAGGAAAGTTTGTTTATTATGACATTTTCAGCAGGGATGGGTAGAAGCATTACTGTAACATTGGGACTATTTTTTAATATTTCAGGGTTACAACAGTGGAATGGAGTTATGGAAAATAAGCTTGAAGTGATTTTTGAACAGCTAGTGGGAAGATGGTTGATAGGTGAGGATGAAGTAATTGTTGAGGTGTGCTTATTTATTACTAGTACTGGTGGTGATATTTGGAATGAGAGGAGGAGAATGAATAAGGTAATACAGAAAGGAAATATCATGGTTAGTGCTGTAAAAATCCTGCAGTATGGTTAGGTGAGGTAGTAAGCAGTGATAATAGTGTGGAGAATAGGTAGGTTTTGATGGGGAGACAGCAGAGTGAGATTTGTGAGGGAATTTAGAACAGAAGTGGTTGGTGAAGTTATAAAGAGAGCAGTTTGTGATTGGATAGAAAGTTCGGTACAGGATAGGAGGGTGAGGGGAAGAGGTGGAGTAAGTGAGGCCTAAATGCAGATGTAATGGGGTGGGTGAGAATAGGGGGTAGGGCAGGGGAGCAAGAGTAAATTGCGAGGGCTGAATGGAGCGGGTTGGTCTACCATGGAGTAAGTACCAGGAAAACTATCTGTAAAACTGAAGTAAAACAGGAGGTAAGACAAATCCTGATAATTTTAAAGACAGTAAGACAAACTGGTAAATTGCTGCTAACATACACCTAGGTTAACTGCAAAAGGCAGTATTGCAGTGACTTTGTCTTGAAATAATGCTATAGTAGTTGAAGAACAACTGAGATGACGGGAGGACCAATCAGGTACATCAGTGAGATGCTGTCACCCCCCATATGGTTTACCACCAAAAATAAACAATCAGTGAGGTAGACTGTTTATAGACAAGGTCTTTGAAATCTAAAAATAAAGTACTTCACATGAGTCACAACATTAAATGTTATGATAATGGGCTTTTATTGCCTTTCTAGTGATGTTTTTTGCACTGTTAGAGTAAAATATGCTAAAGTGTTAATTTAGCTTCACCTTCAGAAGTAAAAATCTTTTGGATGGTAGTAAGGGTGGGGGGTTTCCCTCCAGCAGATTCAACACTACAATACAGAACACACTAATGTATAAATGAGGGAAAACAATTATGTTTAGTTTGAGTCTTGGGAATTGCCTTACATAGATTTTAACTGACAGTATTGTTTCTTTGGAACTTTTGCAACTGGAGGTGAAATTCAGCTTTACAAGTTGATTAGGAAGTGTGATTATGTTAACTTTTCAGCAGCAGTTGTCAGCCTTACTGTGTGCTTGGTACATGAAGGGTGAAGTAGCTGGATAGACAGGAATACACTTAGGTCATGGGGTAGAGAAGTGATATTTGCTTTGGGATTTGGAGATGTCTTAAAAAGACACTCCCAGGTTAAGGAATTTCCTTTTCTGTAGATGTTTACAATACTGATCTTTCAAAAATCTGTTGTCAGGTTTGCATTTTACAGTTCTTATATTTTAAGCAGTGAAGAAGATATGGGAAATATATCCAGTAATCTAATTTGAGTCAAGCAATATATTTGGAAACACTGCCAGTTGAACAGCGGCCAGGCAAATTATATAATTATTAAACTGAAAGCCCCAGGTAATTGTTAACATTTTCTTCAAAACAGCTGAGGATCCAATGTACCTTATAACATCTGAAACGTAGCTGACCTACTGATGTTTTTAACTCCATTAATATTATTTTATATTACCTAGACATTATACCTCCTCCATCAGTGGATATTAACTTAAACAGCATTTATTCAAAATTAAGGAAAGTCAATGCAGCTGTTATTGATTTAACAGCTGGAGTTACTTCATGAAGAAAGGTCATAACCTACATATACCTCAGATAGATGTATTCATACACAATATTTTACCAGGAAGATAATCAAAAGATATTTCCCCTGGTTGCAACCATTTGTTAACAACTAGAGAGTTGACACTTGCATCCTTTAGTAGCAGTATCATCCAGCATACACGGTGTAAATATATGTGTTTATATTTTTAGCTTTATTTCTAATTCTCTTCATTCATCAACCCCTCAGAGTACTCTTTCCATCTCCTCAACACACTCTACTCACTTGTGAGTATGTTTCCCTCATTATCCTTTATCACCTTTACCTGCTGCACATCTTTCCTAGCTCAGTCCCTCTGTCTTGCCAATCGGTACAGGTCCTTTTCTCCCTCCTTAGAGTCCAACCTTTCATACAACTCTTCATATGCCTTATCCTTAGCCTTCGCCACCTCTTTCTTTGCCATGCACATCTCCTTATACTCCTGTCTACTTTTTTCATCTCTCTGACAATCCCACTTCTTCTTTGCCAACCTCTTTCTCTGTATACTCTCCTGTACTTCATCATTCCACCACCAGGTCTCCTTGTCATCGTTCCTATGTCCAGATGTCATACCAAGCACCTTTCTAGCCATCTCCCTTACTAGCTCTGCTATAGTTACCCAGCTATTTGGTAACTCTTCACTGCCACCCAGTGCCTGTCTTAACTCATCCCTGAACTCCACCTCACAATTACCCTTTTTCATTTTCCACCATTTGATCCTTGGTGCTGCCCTCACACTCCTCCTCTTCTTCTTAATCATCAACGTCATCCTACAAACCACCATCCTATGCTGCCTAACTATACTTTCCTGGTCACCACTTTACAGTCTCCAATCTCCTTCAAACTGACCTTCCTACACAGGATATAATCCAGCTGTGTGCATCTTCTTCCACTCTTGTATGTCACCCTATGCTCCTCCCTCTTGTTAAAATACGTATTCACCACAGCCATGTCCATCCTTTTTACAAAATCCACTACCACCTGACCTTCTGCATTCCTTGTTTAACACCATACCTACCCATCACTTCCTCATCCCCTCTGTTCCCTTCACCAACATGCCCACTGAAATCTGCTCCAATCACCACTCTCTCACCCATGGGTAGAGTCATCACCACTTCATCCAACTCACTTCAAAATTTTTCTTTCTCATCCATCGCACACCCAACTTGTGGAGCATATGCACTAACAACATTCATCATTACACCATCAATTTCCAGCTTCATAAACATCACTCTATCTGACACTCTTTTCACCTCCAAAACACTCTTAGCATACTGTTCCTTCAGGATAACTCCTACGTCATTTCTCCTCCCATCCACGTCATGATAAAACAATTTGAACCCACCTCCGATACACCTAGCCTTACTCCCCTTCCATCTGGTCTCTTGCACACACAATATAGCAACCTTCCTTCTGTCCATCATATCGGCTAGCTCTCTCCCTATACCAGTCATACTGCCAACATTCAAAGTTCCGACACTCACTACCACAGTCCTAGCCTTTCTCCTCTCTTCCTGCCTTCGGCCATGCCTTCCGCCTCTAAATCCCTGTTAAGCACTCAAAAACAACAACTATGAGACAGAATGAGCTCCTAACACTGTCACCATACAAGAGCAATGAATCTGCAGTTACTAATAATACTGGACTAGCCACTAGTGCAGTGCATGATGGGAAACACCCACAATGCTAGCAAGACTTTTGACTACTACAGAAGCAAGACTGCCAGTAGGAATATGCTTTGCACTTACTGTATTGTCTTTCAAGTAAATCTCTGAGCTACATAAGGCATATTACCCTGTCATAGGTTAGTGTGGGGCCTCCTGAGGGACAAATAGGGCCAAATGTGCAAAGACTGGCCCTGTCACAGAGTGTAACTTACATCACTTATAGCAGTCTTAGTGAAGACAAGAAAAGAATGTCATTGTCACTGTTTACACAGGCTTTCCTTCAAATACAAACTTCTTTAGCGTAACATTTCCTAAACTAGTTTTATAGAAGCTTGTCAAACCCTCAAAGTGCTATTATTGTGTCAAGGTATTCTAAAACATCAATTACTCTTTCTTCAGATTTTACTTTTTTATCTAAGAGCCAGGTAGATGCAGATCAGAACCTGCTTAGATTAATCCTGAAATATTCCTGGTCTGAGGAGTGTACCATTTGTTCCCTCTGGCTTTCCCTTGGAGTAGAATGTTTTAAGAAGTAATCACTTTTAAGAGTTTCCTTTTGCACCATTGAACAGGACTGTTTCAGATGCTTTGCTAATTATCTTGCTAGGATCCTCATACATCAGTTTTCAGTCATGCATCAAGTGCTGCATTTTAGCATTATGTGGCATGAATTTGTTTTTTCATGTATTTTGCCCTGTGCTGTACAAAATATTTTGCTCATTTCCACCACCACTTTCTTTATAGGAAGGGATACAATTCATGAATGATCAGTTCCAGAGAGTGATCTGCTTGCAGTTATGGAAAGCCTCTAGATGAAAAAAAAATCAACCTTTAATGAGCCTTCATTATAGCAACCATAAGAGGACTTTGTGCTATAACCAGCATCCTGGTATTAACATCATTTTCATTTATAACCTAACCCCTGTCCCCAGTGAGAACATGAGCACTTGGATCACTGTGAGGGCCATCTACACCCTCTATATGCACTGCTAAGAGCAATCATCACAAAGTGTGTTTCTATGCCCACATCTTCCCAACCTCATCTCCCCACTACCCAATCTTCTGCTCTCCAGCAATGCACTGTAAGTGAAGCCCCTGCATAAGGTGGGCAGGAACCACCAGACCACCTCCTCCCCTTCCCAAGATGGTTATGCCCATCTTGTCTTCCTGCTCCATCAAGTACCCAAGCTGTTAGTCAAACTTGGGTCACCTGGGCTGTAATCAGAGATTTATTTTTCTATGTTATCACCACAAGCAGACTGTCCTTATTTGTTATATATTAATATTGTCAGTTAAAGATGTAGCCAACCTCCAAATCCAACAGTAAAAAGAAAGAAGGCTTGTCTAAATTTGACCGACACATTTAACAAACTGCACTAAATAGACAGACAGATCACATACATACATACATATATAAAGTAAGTACATAAACAAATATATACCTTTGATAACAGTGTTAGTTCACTGGTAGTTTATGTAATATTACAGTATTTGGAGTGGCTGATTTATTTGTCAGTAATGCAGTGACTAAATGCTTGAAAACTTGCACATAGCAGAAAGAGGCTTTTGTCAGACATGGTTGCTTTGAGCAGCATTTATTTTTGTCCTAAGGCACATTGACCTCAGTGTTGATTATATTAAGTTTAGGAAAGCACTTCAGAAGAAAAATATTTCCAAACTCCAAACTGATCTGATTTTTGAGCAAATTCGATATTTTAGTGAATGGTTTTCTGTCAACTGTCATAGTTCAGCCACTGTGAAGAAAATTAGGATAATGACATTGTTTCATAACAATTAATTACAGTAATACATGCTACAAAGACTTACACAACTGCTAAGGTGAGATATTTAAATCTCAAATAGAGTACATTTTAATTTTAAAGATTCAGAATTACATAATCACCTTCAAATCATGCAGCATTTTTATTAATGGGTATTTGGTTAGTAATATCAAGACCAATGTAGAATAGCAGAAGATCTAAGAAACAAACTAAACCAAATACAATGGTACATGTATGGTTTTAGGTGACAAAGCAAACAGTTAAATGGAAAAAGTAAAAACAGGATAGATTAGAAATGTATTGATTACAGAATGGTTGTGAAATACTATACCCTTGGAGGTAAACCAACATAATGTAGCTGATTTTATGGTAATTAGTGATACCATTACAGGGAGGGAAAATGCAACCAATCCACCCAATGAGTTAGCTGGAGAATATTTTCACAAGAGGGTATACATGTATTTATTTGAACTTGTTTATCAGGGTAGTCACTAATCAGTTCTAACCAATTTCCGCCTCAGCTTGGACTAACTTTATATGACAAATATAGCTAATGCTGTGAAACCCTGAATGTGGGGGCAAAATAGACAAATGTATTTCTTTGTTTTATTTTTGTTTTGTTTATGTTTTTTGACAGGTTAATCCTACTAGCCTTATGCCTTATTTTTGAGCCAAGGTAGTATTAATACTGACTAGGGGAAATTTGACCAGGGCAGTATAGAAATTCCCCATACCTTCTTCAGTAAGTGCTTTAGGATTGTTTGCATCCGAGTTGCCTCATGTGAAAGATGGTACACTCAGGAATGCAGCACTTCTTCCTGCTATGCTGTACTGCAGTGCCAGTACTGGAAAATGAATCCAAGCACTTGGTGTTGGAATAGAACCCTCAGTCTTTTGGCCTTCCATTATGGGTAAGACTGCTACCCTTTGAGCCAACTTAAAAATGCAAAATTTTACTTAATGGATGGTTCTTATTCTAGTGTAGTTTTGTGAGTTTTGCTAATATTATAAAGCAAATATTCCACACCTCCTGAGATAACACTACCTGCCACTCAGGCATATGACTGATGCTTATTTTTCGCTAACAGGATTCATCTAATGTTGCTAGGTAAATTTCAGAGATCAATTACTATTACTCCTTGTCTTTTTAGGCAGTGTGATACGGCAGTGCTTCTTTGTGGGGAGTGGCTATTTAAAAGAACTGTATTTCACAGAAGAAGCCAGCACTAAGTCCAGATGTTATATTTTGCAGTGTATCTTATGGGTGGAGGAAGAGTTAGGCAATGAGTTTGGCACCTCCATCAGATGGACTGGGATTTTATTCCCACAAGTTATATTTACACATAATTTACAGTTATATTTACACATGATGTGAGGCACTCAACTTAAATATGTTAAATCTATGGAAACACAATTTCTGGTGGCATCAATTTGGTAAGTAATCTTCTGAAATTATTTCTATTGCAGATTATGACACTACCAGCCCAGCTATCTGGAATTTTGTAAATAATTATATGTCATTTGTGAATATTGATATGATTTATACAGAACTGTTCTATGTCATTTGCGAATATTGATATGATTTATAGAGCACTATATGTTATGTACTGAGCTCAAGACTGTAACTACAGCATACCCTGCTGGAACATAGACAATTAACTTACAAAACTTCAAGAAAATAAGTTGAAATTAAGTGCTTTACGATGTGCTATAACAGTTAGTTAATGCTTCAAGGAGACAGGAGGTCAAGAGCTAGAAGTTTCTTTCTATTGTCCTGAAAGAAAAGTAATTACTAGGTTTAAAATATAAAGTGTTTTATTGCTTCCTAGCAGCTGCACATCTGAGAGATATGTATGTCTGACACAGTGATGTTAAGTTTCTGTTTAGTCTGGGAACTGAAGTCAGGTGACAAAGAGTGATGTAATCCAAGCTGACTCAGCAGTGATGTTTGATAGTAATTTAAGAACTCTCTCTTGAGGAAGACTGGGCATTTTCTATCTTGTCTTGGACGTAGAAACATCCACTCATCATCATCTGCACTTGCATTGCTAATAGTAAGTAACTAGGGAAAATTAATTTCTCTTAAAAATAGATCTGAATATAGTAAAGATTAGTTTAGATGTTTTCTGTATTTATTTGAGACTGTCCTGCAATGTTGTTTTTCCTGTGATTCTGAACTCTGTAGTTACTGTGTTGATTGAGTATTGTCTTGTTTTTTTATTATTTATTATTAAATATATTTAAACCTATCTTTGTGGCTGATATTTGTGAGACATATTTACGATCTTTGAGTACTTGCATATGAATTTGGTGACACTGTACAGGCCACTCCTAAATAGCCTTGCTCTTGGTCACACCATTTGGATAGTAGTAACATTACACAGTAGGATTGGTCACTTTTTGGGAAGGGCCTTAAAGTAGCTGATAAGGGGTTCTGGTAGCAGTGATAACTACCTTATGGTCTGGGCAGAAGGGGGCATAGCTAGTAAACCTGGGCCAGCCTTTCCCAGGTGTGCGTCTGTGTATAAATCAAATCTCAAAGTGTGTGTGTGTGTGTGTGTGTGTGTGTGTGTGTGTGTGTGTGTGTGTGTGTGTGTGTGTGTGTGTGTGTGTGTGTGTGTCAGCTACTTGGGCAGGGACACAAAGCACTGGTTGTACAGAGAGAGTGTTGGGAGGACTTGGCTTGGAACCCTGGCTAGGGGCTCAACTCTATAGCTGTGCCAGTGGAGAGTCTTATTGGGGATTTGGAGAGAGAGGGAGAAACCATCCCCAGACTGACTTTGTTCTCTGTGTGCTCTTAAGGGAAATTGTACCTTAGTGTATGTGTACTTGTTATCCTCCCATTGTGTACGTCCCTCACTGTTGCCAATGGTTAGGATTGAGTCTCCTTGATTACTAGGCCAGTGCAGGGGTGTCACACAGATATAAAAGATGGCAGTTACTATAGTGCACACAATTTGATAACCATGGTACAAGAGATAAAAGAGAATGCAGAGACAGTTGCTAGGCATATAAAAGTCAATGAAGGTTAGGAATTAGTCAACAGAAGTCATTCGGCACATATGCTATTTGAATTACCAAAACATAAGTACCTAAAACAGAAAAGAAATAAAAATGAAAAGAAGAGAACATGAGTGGAGGAGGGGTCAGAGGTTGAGATGGGTCAGGTGCTGGAGCTATGATACTGTAGTACTGCTTAAGAATCAGTGGGCAGAAGGTAGGAGCAGAACCTGTAGGAGAACTGGAATGCTAAAAACTGAAGTAATTCAGCTAAAGATGATGACTAGGGAGTTACAACCTTTGCAAGGCATGAAAAGCAATAACCAGGCAGGGTAAATGTGGTATGAGGAGATGAGGAGAGACAAGTGTGACTGGGTAGGTCAACGGAGTTGAAATAAAAAATATGATGACAAAAAGAGTAAGAACACAGAAGACATAACTAGAGAGGAAAAGCTCAGTAGTAAATATGGAGAAATAGAGGTGGTAGGCAGAGCGGGTAAGGAGACAGAAAATGGGCAAGATGCAGAAAGGAAGGTAGCAATAGATATTCACAAAAGAGGCAAAAGACGTAGAGTAGTGTAGCACAAAAGTAAAAAAGGAGAAGTGGACAGTAGCTGGTGATGCGGAAAGAAAGAGTGGGTGCTAGATATTCAGGCACCTTAGATTGACAAAGGTGAAAGTGACAGAGTTTCAGAAGTGGTGCAAACAAGAGGAATAGTTTAGAAGAAATGGATAATATTCACAGCAGTAACAACTAATGAACCATTACCACATGGACAGGAGCTAAGAAGTGCTGGCAGAAATTGCGTATAGTGGTTCATATTCATGAAGGTCAATGTAGAACACAATTCTGAGAGTGCTGCATGATGCAGTGTACCTGTCAACCTTTTAGCACTAGAGATCTGCATAAAGCCAAAAATAATTGGGGGAGGGGGGATAAAGGCCCAAAATCAGGACAGATGTTAAATATTGCTTCTGTAAACATAAAAGTAAGTTTTGCATTAGTTTATATTTTCTGAAGGATGTGACATTTGAAACTCAAATGCCTCTTATTATTTATTGAGTTCAGTCTTCAGTGGTTTACCAAAAAATCACAAATTTTATGAAAACAGATAAAAGATATGAAGAAAACATCTGGATATTCTGAAAAATGATGGGCAGTTGAAGGGTATGCCTGGCCAAGTACATGAGGCAAAGAAAATAGCCACTGATTAGGTTTTTCATTTACTATGCATATTAGCAGTATTTGTGTAACAGGATATTTTTTGTGAGTAACCCTAAGGGTAATGTAGTAAGGCAATCTAGAAAAGCAGCTACATGTAGCCCAATAGCACAGAAAACATTACACATCAAGGTCAACAGTGCTGCAGCAATGTAAAGGAGAATTATATAGCTGGAATAAGTCTGCCACACTATTAGCTGTGGCAAGCAATGTGGCTTACTGTATCAACAATGGTATGGTTCATAAAAACTGACCAGCAATCAGCCCTCATTAATATACTAGACAAGCAGTGCAATGAACAAATCAAGATAAGTGCAAATCATGCAATAATATGCTGGTGAGGTGTGCTACAAATCTGTGCCATATTATGCATGGTAGTGAATGCTTGGGAACACCAACTATCTGCTAGAACCAAGTTATGTCCGTGCAGACCTAGATAGCACAGTCAGACTGATTGTCATGACTGATTGGTCATAGAACATATTTTTGAGCAATAGCGACTTAGCAGTGGCAATGACCTGGACATTAGTGACATTCTAGGCTGCAGCTGCAGAGAAGGTGAAAGGGAAAATCATAGCATATTCTGCTGACCTATTTGCCAGTGATAGCCTACAATTACTTGTTCAAAGCATGCTTCTTGAATCAGGTATAGTATATCAATATACTAGATGTGGCTAATGATGTCTAATGTTGATTTTTATTACTGTTTAATAATTTATAAAAGGTCAGTACTTGCCATAAAATGTTTATCAGTACTGTCTAGAATTATTATATTTAAATATGTGGAATAAAGGAGCACAGTCAATCTTCATGCAAAAGGTCTCAGATTTGTTTAATGGCCATTCCTACCTCAACAAAAATATCTGAAGGTGGTAATAATCCTACCCAACCCCACTTTCTGGGAAACAGCCATAAATATTTGTTTGCCTTTGTATTTCTTGCATTTCAGTGTTTCAGAATACTTTACAAAATGTTTTCTTTTCATTTTCTCTCCATAAAAACTACTTATTTCAAAATTAAGGAAGTTTGCAAAAGGCAAAATGTAAAAAAACTTTGTAGACAAACTAGATATCTGCTAAGTAAAGGAAGTAGGCAGAAAGTAGGACTCCAGTGAAACAATGTAAAACACACACGTTTAATGATTAAGCGCTTTTCCTCCAGTGGATTCATATGAACTTCATCAGATAAAAAATCACAATACTCTCTCTTCCTCCTTACCAAGTCATGTGACTTTTGAAACCTTTTTATTTAAAGGGCCCTTATGTTAAAATATATAAATATCATCATGTTAAAATATATAAAGGTCCCCACTAGTATACTTAAAATATTAAACACTTTAAACAAAATACCAATAAACATCTATGTAAACAAAAATATACATCATACTAAACTAAAATTTTATCTAATAAGATTTTTTAACTTTTGAGCACTTCATTGAGACCTGGATTGCTATAGGCATTCAAACGCACCTGCCATATCAATTCAAATTGTTCCAAAAATAAGGTAATCGGTCCTCCTCTTAGGTCACTTCTAACTTGGTCTATCACTTAGAATGTTGAACTCAGAGGTGATCTCTGCCTAACATACAAAGCTATGTCAAGCCCAGAGCTGTTGGACATGCTCCACTTAAAGAAATCCCTCCAAGCTACATGCTCTAGGGACCTAAACCTTGTCACCATAATAAACAGAACATGCTGGCTTTGCAACCTGATAGACTTTTATTGCTTCATCTGCTGCACCGCTCTCCAGAAGATGGTAGAGTTTCTTCAATGTCTTGTTATTTGCTCATCCAGAGCATGTCCAACAGAAAGATATAAAGATAGTCATCAAATTGCCCTTGTAATGGATGCCAGCAAGAATCTGCTTATCAATCCAGAGTGCATCAAAGGCAGATGGAAGGAGTACTCCTAGCAGATTCTGAATTAAGAAAAGCCCACAGAAGCTGTACTGTCCCACACACAGCCTGCAATTAAACAAGAAAAAGATCCCATTGTAGCAAATTTAAGAACACCATTAAGGAAAATTAAGTCAGGGAATGCAAAATGCTCAGATGAAATCCCAGCAAAAATGATCAAGATGTTTGATGAACTAGGGGAGAAATTGCTCCTAAATGTAGTCATCACAGTATGGAGAGAAAGACATTGATTAGAGAATAAGTATTCTTGTGCCAATGTACAAAAAGAGAGAACATTCACAACTATGAGCAGTAGTACAGAGGTACCAGACTCCTATCACATTACATGAAAGTATTGCAGGGGGTGATTAATAAAAGCATATGCAGAGTAGTTAAAAGTATGATGGGAGATGAGCAGTTCAGATTCAAATCAGGATAAAGCAAAGCCAACTGAATGTTTGCAGTGAAACAGATACTGGAGAAGAAGCTGAAGTTGAAGAAAGAAAATAAATGGCCATTCTGAGACTTGGAGAAAGCATGTTACAAGGTTACAAGAAAGCTGATTAGGGCAGTCTTGCTGTGGCCTGAAGTCCTGAAAAGACTGGTAATTAATGTAGACTAGGTGCAAAGACCCAATGACAAGTATGAATAATGTGCAGATTCACACAGGGGTTCCCAGATAGTACATCAGGATTCTGCTCTGATTCCATTGATGTTCATACTGATGACTGACTAGGTTAGAAAACAAGTCAGAGGAAACATATCAGCATCGACATATGCAGACAATTTGACACTACAAGCAAACTCTGAACAGAAATTTCAGCAAATTATAGGGGACTGGAATGCAAAACTGAAGGCACATGGGATGAAACTGAGTATGACAATACATATGTCCTGGCAGCAAATGGGGAAAAATCACAAGAAGATGAAAACTGAGATAGAAGGAAAAGCAATGGAACAAGTTAATAGCTGCAGGTAATTGAGAGGAATGGTTCAGTAGAAGAGATGTCTGAATAAGGAGATCAAAGTTAGAATTAGATATGCTCCAGGCAGATGGCACAGTGACATGGGTATATGTGACAGAAGAATGCCAAATAAGCTGAAAAGAAAGGTACACAAAACAGTGATGCAACCAGTGCTTCTGTATGACACAGAAACCTGGGCAGTGAAGGCAGAGCAGTTGAAGTAGCTTAAGGTGATGGAAATGAAGAGCATTAGATGGGTGGTAGGATGAATACTGTGAGGCAGACAAAGAAATGAGGACATCAGGGCTAAAGCCAAAGTAATTCCTTTTGCACTGACGGTCCAGAAGAATAGATTATAGTGGTTTGATCATACTTGCAGAAAAGTATAAGATGATTTGGTGAAGAAGGTTTGGGAGAAAAAAGAAGGCAAGAGCATTTAAATGGAAGGATTGTATGAGAGAAGACCTCCAACAAACAGACATACTTGTCAAAGATGGTATGAGAGTGGAATTGATTTGAGAGAGGTGGTTATAGTTGAAACAATACCCTGAATTGATGTAGAAAAATAGGAAAAAGAAAGTTAAAGAGGATGAGTCTGGATAAGCCTTATCTGTCATCAAAATTTAAATTTCTGTCAAGTCCATGCTGAACATAGCCTATGAAGCCATACTAGTGCATATAATTAGATATGTGACTGGACAGAGTTTCATCATGGTTTTTTCTTAGTAATAGAATTAGGGAGATGGCATATTATTCCCTTTCCTTTTATCCATTCTCTTCTTATAGAGATAGACAGGTCAACAAAGATGCCTATCAGAAAAGCATAGATATTTATACTGTCCAGAAAGGAACTTGTATAATTTACCAGTTGGATGTTTAAGACAGAAACAATATCTTAAGATCAGAGACAACAGACCTTATTTCCTAGAGCTCCACATATTCAAATTATATGGGAAGATTCTTTATTTTTCCAGTTGTCTTTCCGTAGATCCAGAAGGAGGAGAATAGTACTATCTTGGTTAAACAAGCATTGAGAAGGGGCTCCTGCATTTGAGGGACTACTTAAAGAACATGTCCATAAGTATCTTTTAGGAGTGCAATGACTTGATCATTATGCAGAAGTGAACTTTCAGCACCATTAAGGGGAATTACCACTGAGTTGGTTGATTTGATTATGAAAGTCTCTGATTCCACCCAGAGTATTTTGCTGTTGATTTGTGAGAAAACCTTGATTCAATTTTTTAACTTTTCTTTTACATCTGTTCCAAAACAGCTTGGATCTTTTAAGCAGAACAGAGGATTTCATGGCAGCTCCTGCTAAGTCATCAAGCTTCATGAGATATTTGACTCATGTAGACAACATGTGATTCTGTCACTTTATCACTCCTGGTAATAGATAAGTAACTGTTTTGATTTTACTAGACCTGGTAACCATGGTGAAGCATGTGTCCTTTGCTGAGGCAGAATCAGAGTGTGTATGTTGTAGCAAGAAACCTAATCTACTTCACTTAGTTCTTGATATATACCTTCCACAGAGGAGTGAGAGAAGCCCCCAGAGGTGATGTTCATGACAGAATCCCAAGCTACCAGAAAACAGACACAGGGAAGTGATGATTATAGATCATGATTAGGATTGCTGTTAACCTTTTTAGACCACCAAAATTAGAGTTAATGTGTTTTCTAGAATAAAGATCTAGACCCTTTGTGTCAGCCTTTTTCTTACTGAATTATTAGTTGTTTCATATATTTTGGAAGTGATCTACAGAAGGAACCTTAACAGGTCACTGTAACAACTCACAAAATGCAAAAGAAAGATGGTTCTTCATTCTTTTAATACCTCTCAGTTAGAGAAAATATGTTTACTTTTAGATTATAACCTTATTGGCAATTTAATATGCAGCCTGTCATATGTCTGCATAACGTGTAACTATTGGCATATTTCGGTGCCATTATGCCTAATGATTTTACATCTTTACTTTAATTTCAACTGCCAATCATTAGCGGACCGGAGTTCTGCTATGGCGACCCCTAACTGGGAAAAGCCGAAAGACACAAACAAAACTTTCATTTGTTGAAGTGACACTCTGGCCCCATGTGTAAAAATGGGAAAAAGGGATTGTGGATGGATGGATGACTGAATATAACATCAATCAAAACTGTTGTGCTGCTTCACGTATATAAAGAAACAATGTAGCAGCAGCATTCAGTTTTGGAATCCAAGCTACTAGTCTGTATTAATGAATGAAAGAAAAAAGAATCTTGTAGAGAAACTTAGGTATGCACACACACACACACACACACACACACACACACACACACACACACACACACACACACACACACACACACACACACACACACACACACACACACACTTTAACAATTCTACCCTTAAGCAAACTGATTCAGCAGCTGGAAATTTCATTAAAAGGCAGGGCACCTTCAACAGCCTTGGGGTTATGGTATTTCAGGAAGCATGTTAAAGCAAAAGGCATAATCATTATGTAGTGAAATATGTCTATGTCTCCTTCAGAGTGTGTTGTTGCTATGGGTTATTAGAATAAATATAGAGGGAAAACAAGTTTAGGAAAACATGGCTTGCAGTCTTGGTTAGAATAAGTGAATGAAATGTACTGAATTATATGTCATAAAATCTGATATTATCTGCTGCTTTCTGTATAAATATCTGATAATGCCTTATAACTCTGAACTGAGCCACATTACATTCAGTGCAGTTAGCAAATGTCTCCATCTCCTTTGTTCAAAGGTTTTATTTTATTCTTGAAATAAGTTTGTGGATTTCTTTGTAAAAATATTACCAGATTATAAAATGCATAGCTTATATAAATAAACCACTTAGCATGAAAATTAAAGCAGCTGGAACTTGATTAGAGTTTCTCTGAAATTCTGTTCTAGCCCTACTTACAGTCTTACTAATGTGATCTGAAAAACTTAAGATGCTTATAAATATATTTGGTGATATTTTAATGGTTTAGACTGAAGCCTTGACCAAGTCAAAAACATGGTTTTCATAGATAGTTCAGTGATGCAAGCTGTGCCTCTGTTTTGAAGTCAAATGCAGTTTGAAGCATTACTCTGTTTTACTATACTTAGCACCCGAGTTTAGACTCAATATGCCTTAATGTTACACAAGAGAATTCCCAGTGCAACTAGGATGCAAGCATCCACTCTGAAGCATCTCTGTGCTAGACTGTCAAAATATTGCAGAACGCAACTTATCTCCTTCCCATCTCATACAGCTTTCCAGTTATACTCCATACATGATTGTCAATAACGACGCTGTTTTTGGTCGTGTCATAATGCATGGCACTTCAGGCCCTGTGCAATTCACAAGAGCAGGGATGCATGATGTTAGGATACTGTGTCTGCAATGGCTGAGAAATGTTCATCATTTACCTGTGACATAATATTCTTCAAAGAACATCATCTGGCTTGTGTTTCAATTAGAAATGTAAACCAAATAAGGCTGTATGTCTCAGGTATTCTGTAGACAGAAAGAGAGCCAATGTTAGCAGTTGCAATTCCTGAAAAACAAATACCGACTTATTAATAGAAATGCTTGATTTAGTACTCAGTTATATATTTTTTTAATTTATCTCATTTTTCTTTCAGTAATTCAGTGGAGCAGCCATGGCTCCTAGTTATGCAAATGTTTTTATGACTGGATGGGCAAAAGAATATATTTTCAAAAGTGAATTTTTTGATAGCATTGTATTTTATAAACATTTTACTGATGACATCTGACATAATCTGGAGAGGAGAATTGGAAGGCTTAAAAGTTTTTTTAGATTTTATAAATAAAGTGTGTGATTATTTATAATTCACTTATTTATATGATTTAAACTGAGTAACTTTTTTAGATGTAGATGTGTACAGAAATTCAAATAAGTTAGAAACTAAAATATATAAGAAAGAAGTACAAAATAATACTTATTTGAGTTTTGATAGCATGCACTTGAGAAAAAATTTAAAATTTAGCTAAAGGGCAGTTGATGAGAATACGTGATTTAACCAATAAGGAGAATGAATTTTATAAGGAGGCAGTTTGTTTATGTAAGAAGTTAGCTGCAAGAGGATAACCCAAAGAGCTTCGAAGTTATTGAAAAAAGAAAGGGAACCACCACAAAAAAAAAAAACTTTTTTCAAAAAAAGAGATTATAGAATAGGAATGTTAGTGCAATTTTCTTTAGATGAAATGAATATAAACATATTATTAAGGAAAACTGGAAGATTTTGAGTAGTTTCCCAGAAGCTAAGAAAATAGTGGAGATGAGCCCTTATTTGTTAGCAAGAGAGGACAAAGTTTGAAAGACAAGTTTCAAGCCAAGTTATGACAAGTTAGAGAAAATAATAAGAAAAAAGGCATGTTCAAATGTTATAACTGCAATTATTGTCAGTATCTAAATGTGGATAAGACAGGTGTGATTATCAGAGACAAGAAAACTTATTTCTCTTGTAATTTGAAGTATGTAGTATATTTAGTGACTTGTTTGTCCTACACAGCATATTATATAGGAAAGACAACAAGAGAACTGCATTGAAGAATATAAGAGAATTACATATAATATTTAAGAATATAAGACAGTGTGCATTCTGTTGAGATAGGTGATAAGAATAATGCCCTGAGCAAACATTATTCTAAAGGAAAATGTAAGGTTAATTTTAAATTTATAGTTATAGATCAAGAGCTTTTCAAATAGATTTGATGAAGAAGATGAATTAGATTGTAGGGAATACTGCTGCAGATAAGGCTTGAAGAATGTAACCCTCCAGGCTTAAATGACAAAGACATTTTTAAAGTTTTTTTGAGAAGGAAAAAAGTTAGGCATTAATTAATCATTTTATTATTTAATTTAAATCATGTGACATTAAGATATAAAGTGTGTGTGATTGTTCTTTTTCATTCAGTTTGAAGTCTTATGAGATGAAAATGACAACTGAATGTCATCTTTTATCAAATAAAATGTATTATTTTTATTAAGTTTTTAGTCATGTGTATAATGTTGTGAGACTTATTCATTTGACTAAAGGTTCTGTTTGTAATATAAATACTGAGTCCCTGCCATACCTTTATGCCTATATATTACACACACACACACACACACACACACACACACACACACACACACACACACACACACACACACACACACAGTAACATAATATGACAATGCTACCAGAAATTGCCTAGCTGCAAGGCAAGGGCAAGACTGTTAATCACATCAAGCTGTGTAGGATATGTGGAGTATCTATGACAGAGTTGTTATATGGAGTTCCACTTTCTAAGTGAAATTTCCACTAGTGAATAACATTCAGTCAGTCTTACTCTATGTGGATTTATATCATCACTTATTAATCTTATATTATTGGGTAATCTTCCCTATAACTGCTTGGGACACTCTCTGTAATTCTACTAGCTAAGTGCTTTATTGTTTTATCCTCCATACAACTGCTTGGGACACTTCTCTGGAATTCTGCTACAGATTTAGACTCAAAGTCAAACTTCTGCTAGAAAATCAGATTTGAAGTCAAGTTTATTATGACTACAAGATGTATTCTTATAATTTTTACTACTTCAGTATATTTATCTTTCCTACTACAGTGTGAAATGACATTATTATTAATAAATCTCTTAAGTGCACTGTTGTAACTTCACTTCAGCACATTTAATACTTCTGTACAATCTGACCACTCTGTGATTCATAGCTTAACTAGAGAGCTGAGGAGGTTTGTGATGAGCAAGCAAAAGCCTTAATTAGTTAACATAACCCACCAACTGTCTCTGTAAAATGATAAGGATGTTTGTTGTTTTGTTGTTCTAGGAGTTTAAAATTATTTTAAATAGGAATAGGTTTTAATATCAGTAAACAGAAAAACTGAAAATGATAATAAAGATGAAAAAAACTGAAACTAACATCTGATTACACGGCCAAATGGAAAGTGATTTGTTAAAACAATATAGGAATGTTTGTTGACCACAAAAAGTCTGTAAGCCATTTTGTAAAAGTGAGGCTGGTAGTCATGTGTGCAAAATTAATTGATTATGAGTTTATGCATAACAAAGGATAGACTTTAAGATAGAGGATTGTTCAAAAACAAAGCTTATCAACACATAAGAATTCCAGTGTTGGACATATGGGCTTACAGAGCACTACTTGTGTCCATCACCATGCACATGAGAACATGTCTAACAGTCTATCAGATATCTATTTTCCAAGCAGGCAAATGCACCTCCATGCAAATGATGATGGGTATAACTGTAACATCATATCAAATGTCTTCATTCTGAGTAGGTGAAAGGTCAATCAGGTGGAAATGGCTTGTCTCACAAATTACTGTTCCCCTCTGTCACAGTATTTATAATAGCAGCACGATCATAGATTTTCTGTATGAGATGCAAATCTTGGATTTTAATAGGGTAATGCATGAAGAAAACTCTAACAGAATTGTACAACATTTTTAAACTTCCATTTGGAATGCCAATAGTACCAAAAGTATTGCAAAAGGTTACTTCACAGTTAATGAAAGTCATGAAAAGTGTAAACATAATTGATGATATATTTCTGCGGAATCAGGCAAATAATCATGGGAAAAGAATGATACAGTTGCTAAAGAGATTAGTGCCATACAACATCAAGCATGATATATACATATATTTTTATACCTGGTTCCTACACCATTTTAAGCCTGTACTTCTTAATCCCTCTTCTGTTGCCACAATTACCTTTTTATATACCCTCTTTTTGACACTAATACTAAATCATCACTGCATGCTATAAATCTGGCATTTGTGCCTTAGTATGTTGCAGCTTTCTTACTTTAGCTTCCCTATGCATTCTTCCAGCATTGATTACCATCATAAATACTACCCCAATCACTGGGCAACCATGTTTTATTCCTTTGTGTGCTCTTATTTTTTTCCACAAATGCATACATTCATCATTACTCTATTTCACACATTATTATAATCTTTCTTTAACTTCTTCATTACTTTCTCAGTTATTCCATAACTTTCCATTACTTGCCACATACCATTATGTTCCAGACTATCAAAGGCTTTCTCCATATTGCATATCATCACTTTGCCCACTTAATGCTGTCTTACTATATATTATATTACTTAATTTATTAAAATTAACATGCCTTCTGCTTAGTTTCTTTTTAATCCATATACCCCTCATATAAGATATTCCCTATTTCTTATATAGCCTTTTTAGTAATTTTTATGACTATATTATAATACCTATTTCATAGTATAAGTAGTTTTATTTTTTTTTCCAAAATCAACCATTGTTGAAATTCTGCCACAATTTAACATATGCAGGCAGGATCAAAAGAAAATTTGACAACACTAATTTTATAAACCTGTAAAAGGAATGAACAATATGTGCCCCTCATTAACAGTAAATAACCTGGGAGAAAAAACACCCATCCAATAACAATAACTAACCTGAGGAAAAAAAAACATCACAACAAACTGATATCCATTTTTTTGCACCCTCCCTGTCTCTTTTTCTAAATATAAATTCTACTACCCATCCACATATATTTCACAATTCACACCTTCCTCTAACCATTCATTTAATAGCTATATCAAAATTATTTTTCCTCTTTTATCCATTTTTTTGTAAAACTCATATTCTAATCAATCCAATCATAGATCATTATTTTTATTTCCAATAGAATCTCCTCCACTTCCACCTTTGCCATTTCCTTTTCTAATCTTTTATTCCCATCTTTTATTATATTCGTTACTTTATGCCATTTTCTCTCACATCTCCTTTACTATATGTTTTTTTAATATATTGTTTTGCTGTCAGTATTTTTTTTGCCTATTCTCTGTTCATTCACTGTTTCTCATCATTTCTTTTTTTTCCTTCTTCATACTACAATGTTTTACTAAAAATACACAAACGTCTTCCTTCTTGATCTGCACTACATACCTTTAATTATATTTCATGTCTTTAATTTTTTCTTTGTTTTTCATAAGTTTCTCTTTCACCCAATTGTCTTCTTCCTGTGCCAATAATCTTTCTTCATATTATTATACAATTCATTTATACTCTTTCATTTTGACTCTTTATAAGATATCTGCAGTTCTAAAAAAAAGTTCCTATATTTTTTGTTTAAACCCACCATTCTCTCCATGATTTGTAGAAAAGTCTCATACCAATATGATCCTCCTATAATGCCTTTTTCCTCCTCCATCATTTTTCCTAATTTGTCATGTACCTTTTAGTTTTGTAATTGCTTTTCCCAATAAAATTTTAATTTCCTCATATCATTGTCCATTCTGCAATGTGATCTGAAAATGATACCCCCACCATTCCTCCCTGTACTTCATTTACATTTTCAATAACAGTACATATCTCAGTGCTACTGTTTAAGCAAACGTTATAACTTCTCTACATATCTCAATAATTTGTGTAATTTTACCTACGTTTCCTCAAATTAAAATTAAAATCTCATGTGACTATAATCCCCATATTTACTGCATCATATTGATTCAATTCCTCAAGTATGTGTGTTCTATCACCCCTTCCTGTATAGGTGATTATTGCTATCACCCTCAAATCCTTCCTGCTATTGCCACCATCACATGTTATATTTTTTATATGTTTCTTTTATTAAAATTGCTATAACTGAAGATGTTTATGTCCCAAAACACCATATTATCTTATTGTTCTGCAAACATTCTAACTGCTTATTTTTCTGTAACTGTCTTATAGCTTGTAAGCATATTACATCTGCTTTTAAGTATTTCATCATTCATACAGCACTAATCATATCACTTCACTTATTTTGCTTTTTGCATGTAATAAGACAATTCCTGTGGTATGTCTTGTCCTTCTCTGTTGTTTTTTTTTTAAATTAATCTTAATTTTGTTTTCTTACCCTTGCACCAAATGTATTATCACATTTTCCATGGCTTCCTGGCTATCTGCTTCATCCAAAACAAAACATCATATAGATTTTAAATTTGAACATTATATTCATGTTCTTCTTCTTTCATGTCACTACCAGTTTAAAAATTGTCCTCTTCCAGCACATTTTCTTCTTCTTCCCTTTCCATATCATTTCTATTATATTTTCTAGTTTCTCCCTGTTCATTAATTTTCATTGTTTGCTGCCCTTGTATACTTCCTTCCTCCTCCTCTTCCACATTTACTTGCTTTTGGAATGTAGTATAATAGAACCAATCCAAAACTGTTCTTCTGAATTACACTTTCTACAAAAAACTACAATTCATGTTAATATGCCCCATTCCCATACTGTATAACTGTATAAACCTTCTTTTTATATGCATTCATGTACCAAGTGTGTCTTCACCACAAATAAATAAATAAATACATATATAAATAAATAAAATAAAATTGGCTCTCCATTGCTGACACTGCTTTCTTTTCTATTCCAGTTTCCCCTTACTTTGTGTTATGTCCACACTGTCATGGCTTTAAGTCCACACATATATCCAACAGTGTACCCAAGGAAGCTGGAGATTCACTGAGAGCCTTATCATTTTTTCTTAACTACAGTAGTACTTCATTGTCTGTACCTGCTTCTGGAATTAGTTCTACTGGTACAGATTCAACATTTTATCCACATTATTCTGGCTGTTTAACTGCTGTGTTCAACTTTTTTTCCTTTTGCCATCTTTCCTTCCTCCACCATTTTGCCTGCCCCATTCCTCTTTCAGTCATCCTGCAGTGCAACCTGAAGGAAAAGAATAGGGGCTTTATTAAAATATACAAGTATCAAAAACTATATACACATCTCATCCCGCTGCAGCAAAGCAAGTTACTTACATAATCAAGTTATTGCAAAGTTGTTACACATGTTTCTCTAATTACTTCATTCTTCCCATAATCAGTCAGCAGTCCCACATTTTGTTATACAATAATTCTCATCTGCTTTTCCAGATAATTTAAACCTCTCTTGCTAGAATTTTGTACATATCATCCTTGTATTTTTTTTTTAATTTTATTTTATCTTATATTCTATGCACTATCATATCCAAATTCACATTGTAAAACATTCATGCTCATATTCTCTCTGAAACTGTTTCTAACCTTTCATAACTCTGTCATATTCTAACAAAACATGGTCTATCATTCCTTTTACATTGCATAATCTATATAATCCTTCATGCATCTGCTTATATTTCAACTGTCCCTTTTCTATATTTTAATAAGTCTCCAAAATATTGCATTCTATTTCTTTATAGGCTGATATGTGTTTATTAGGCTAATGACCACAAGGGCCTTTTTAAGCCTAGCCATGCATTCCAAATAACCATTTAGAGGTTGCCTCTGTCCATTAGAGGCATAGGTGCCAAACCAGGGATGAATTTCCTGTTGCCCATCCAATTGTCCAAGTTGCACTTGAATTGGGTTAGGAATGAATTCTGCTTCACACAGATGGGGATCCTGGACCAGAGACAGGGTAGTCTCTGGGTATATATCTGTCTCTCCAGCAAGTCCTATTTATATCATAGGCAAGGTTTAAGTATTTAGAATGGGTAATTCTGGTGCTGTTTGTTTTGTGGATATTCGGGGGGTCAATCAGAGTGGGGTCTGACAATTCTCTGTATGCCAGGTATAGATCTCCCCTCAACAGCCTGTAGGAGACAGAATACAGGGATAGGGCCTTAAGGCAGTCTGTATAGGACATTTTACTTACACCCTGTATTCTTTTAGTGAGGAACCACTATAGATATTCCAGTTGTAGGATATGCCTGGTTAGGTACATACCAAAGGGAGCATTGTACTCAATGATAGGTCTGATGAATGCCGAATACAGTGAAACAATGACTTCTCAGAGGAGATGCCATACCTTTGTTTATACGTTGAGCAATCCACTGTTTATAAGTTTTACAATCCAACAGTATCTCCCTTATAGCTTTTCTTTCTGTTTCAGTTTTACATTACCATGATTTCAGATAGTAAACATTTCCCATAATTTCCTAATATCATAATTTCCTAGTCTTTCTGCTTTATGTGTTCCTATTTCCCATCATTTCACTTTTCACAATAATCTATGATTTTTCTATTATGATACTACATTTTTATTTTTTCTTATATCTTACTTCTGTTCAAAATTCTTTATATAATTTTCCCATACTACCTTCACAAGTATACTCTCCTTTTTAATAATTATATCCAGTATCTGGTACAATTGAAGCGATACCAGTTTCCCAATGGGATTTGTAACTGCTAAAATTTCCTTCATCTTTTTTTGTATTGCATACTCCACTCTTTATGGTGTTTAATCTCAAATACCAAACTACTTATTTTGGTTTTTTTTTTTTTTGTGTCTTTTGGCTTTTCCCGGTTAGGGGTCGCCACAGTGGAACTCCGGTTCGCTAATGATTGGCAGTTGATTCTTACGTACCGGCTTGCCAGGCCTAATGCGCAAACTTCAAAGAAGGTACGCCCATTCACGCATGCCTCCACGCAGAAGATGCTCTAGCTGAGAATCGAACTGGACAGCGTCTTACTGTGAGGCGACAACGCTACCGCAGCACCACCACCGCGGGTAAATACCAAACTACTTATATATGTATATATTTATTTATTGCACTGGTTTACCAGAATAGTCTCATTAGCCAAGAAATGTTGCCCCTTTTCAGTGGAAGCCTGGGTAGAAAATCTCCAAAGCATTCAATACACATAAACAAAATATAAAGTATAATATATTGTGCAAATCATTGCATTACATGCAAAAAGTAGTTATAATATGAAATCATATAGGGTAAGGAATTTCAGTGATTTTTATGTATACAATGTACAGTATGCAAAATGTAAACAATGAGAAACTAGATGATTTCCCTATACGCAGTAAGTAAATTCATATTTAATGGGTAAAGGAAAGAAAGAGGTGTTGATTTCTAATAATTAATTTTTTTAAATAACTCGGAAAGGCATATATTCCACTTGTATATCCTATCTTGCCTGGATTGAATACATAAATGAAATCCACTAAAGTCATCTGAAAGGCATTCCATATACCTGCAATTTTTCCTACTTCATCCAATACTTCTTTCCACTGCTTTTCTAGCACTTCCCTACCTCACAATCAAACACCCATAAAACTAACTCCAGTTTCAGAGAAACACAATTATTTATTCATGTAATTTTAACAGGGCTAGAACTCTGATCACAAAGGTCTACTTTCATTCTTGGCCAGTACTGAGATTAGTTTGAGCTGGATATTCCTACAATCTGTATTACATCTCCAAACTATTTGCTCTTAGCCTTATTAACAGCAAACTTACCCTTTCTATTTCTTTCCAATTCATCCTCCTCCTCAACAATAGCCTACTTTATCCATATTTTATCTTAGCTAAAATAACCAAATCATCTGCATATGCTGTCTCTCTGTCTCTCTCTCTCTCTCTCTCTCTGTATATAGGATAATAGATAGACAGACAGACAGACAGATATGGTATTCTAACTCTACTTCTCCGTTTCAATTCTGCTGTTTCCAAAAACATTTCACATCTTTAAACCACAGCACTCATTACAAAAGCAAATAAAAGACAACTTATAGGACATCCTTGATTAATGTCTGTCTGAATTTGTATACTTTAGCTTAGCCATCCACTTAAAATAACCCTATTTCATGTATTACTATAAAGTAAAATCATTAATCTTTCTATTACTATAAAGTGAAATCATTAACCTTTCTATCTTCCCTTTTAAACCACATTCTCTTAGGAAATCTTGAATTATGTTTATAGCATTGATATATGAGGGAAATGAGTTAAAACTTGGCTAGGCTTGTAAGGGTCCCAGGGCATTAGCCTTGTAACCTACTATAACCTTGTATGATCCTATGTTTCTGTCATAAGCTAATACAATGTCATATATGACAGCTTCACAATCACCCCTTATTGTACAGTCATTTATCTATTTAATTATAAGCAGCATCTCTTTCACATGTCTTTCTTCTACACCATAAATTCCTTTATAAAACATTTCCTGATAAAAATCTTCAAATACCTGTTTGCATAAAATTCATAAACATCTTTTATTCTGTATTACTCAGTGTTAATTGCCTCAAATAGATATACTGGCTGTAACAATTTTTCTAAGCTTCCTAGAAATGGTGCAACTGCTTCAAAGTGGTACAGTTTTATGAAATATGCCTTTTCTGAATGACAAGTTAAACCCCTGTCATAACTTATTTATTTTCAGTCCTTCATCCATCCACTTGTCTCTTCATAATGTCATACGTACCAAAATTAACATCCAAGACCTTAACATCTCTTCTGTTAAAATATACACTCACATTATTTGTAATTTCTCTAAAGCCTTTTCTTTTCTCTCTCTCTCTCTCTCTCTCTCTCTATATATATATATATATATATATTTATTTTAATCCTACATAGGTTCATAGGTTCATACTAGTCTATCTGCCCTAGGGCATTTATAAGCCTAGCCAGAGTGTGTTTGGCTTTCGCCACCCATTTTAAATTCATTTTGCTATGCCCTTTATCGAGGTTAATATACTGTGCCTCTGTCTAACAGTGACACAGAAGTGATATCCTGGGTAAACCTATGATCTCCCATCCACTCATCAAGATTCCTCTTGAAGAGAGTCAATGACGGACTCTGCCTAACCTGGACTGGGATTTTATTCCAGAGTGAAGGGAGCCTCTGGGTTATGAATCTGTCCCTCCAGCATGTCCTATTTATTTCAGTGCTGAGGTTCAAGTCTCTTGAGCACGTAGCTCGATGGGATTTGGATTTTCTGAGGTGCAGCATGCCCATTAATTCCAGGTTGGACATGGCTTTATACATCAGGCACAGATCGCCTCTGAGCAGGCGGTAGGCCACTGAGTAGAGCTGGAGTTTCTTTAACCGGGCAGCATATGGCATCTGTTTGAGCCCTTTGATCCTCTTGGTGAGGTAATTTTGGGGTCTTTCCAGTTGCTGCAGGTGTCTGGTAAGGTACATCCCAAAAGGGGCATTGTACTCAATTATAGGCCTGATGAGGGATGAGTAAAGAGGCACGATGACCTCCCCTGATCTAGATGTGAATCCCATCATGATTAGGTGGGCTATATAAAATGTCCTTCTAACCACTTTGGCCAAGTGGTTGTCAAATGAGAGATTGCTATCAACTTGGGTCCCCAGGTCCCTAATTACTTCTTCTGTACTTAATGGATTACCACCTATGTGGTAATTTGTGGGCACTTTGTTTTTGCCAAAGGGGATGACTATACACTTTTTGGCGTTTAGCTTGAGGCCATGGCTCTGGCACCAGTTGTCTGTTTCTATAAGGCCCTTTTGGAGGATGCTTGTGTCGGCTGGAGAGTCGATTATGGTGCCCAGTTTGCAGTCATCTGTGAACTTGGTCAGCCACAGTCCTTCTGTGCTGGCCTGTACCTCCGAGAAATATATACCGAACAAGAGAGGTCCGAGGACTGAGCCTTGTGGGACGCCACTTGTAACTGGTTTGGAGTCTGACATGGCTCCAGCAATTCTAACCATGTGGGTTCTGTCCTTGAGCCAGTTTGCAACCCATCAAGTGACATAGTGGTTTATATTTAAGCTGGTGAGCTTATCTATAATGCCCGAGTGGGGTATTGTATCGAAGGCTTTTGCGAGGTCCAGGTAGGCTGTGTGGACCACCTTCCCCTTGTCAATGGCCTTGGTGACTGTTTCAAAGAAATCGACCAGGTTTAAGAGGCAGGATCTGCCCTTAACAAAGCCGAACTGGGTAGGATCCAGTGTTTGTAGGTCCCCAATATCTTTATTTATGAGGTCCATGATGATCCTTTCCATAGCTTTGCAGACCAAGCTAGTCAGGCTTATGGACTGAGTTTCCAGGATCTGTTGAGGCACCACCTTTGTGGAGAGGGACCACTGTTGCTCTACACCACTCTTTGGGTACATATCCTGTAGTAAGGCTGAGATTGAACAGTAGTTTTATGTTTGGGTTTAGCTCTTCTTGGAGTTCATGTAAGACGCAGCCCGGGACACCGTCTGGTCCCATTGATGCTGTGTTTTTTGCTTTGGAGAGGGCGGCTCTTACCTGAGCATCTGAGATGTCAGGGGCAGCACTCTGCTGGGATAGATATTTGCCCTTTTGGTGGGGGGGGGTTGCGCTGAACCTGTCAGCTAGGATGTTGGCAATGTCTGTGGGTTCGGTGTATTTTTTGTCATTTTGGACTAATTCTGAACATATCTGGGAATTCCCACCCAGGTTCCTAACATAACTAAAGAAAGCCTTGTGATTATCCTTAGTGTCCTGTGCAATTTTTCTCTCGAAGCTGGCCTTAGACGATTTTATGAGTGCCCGTAGTTTTTTGCTAATACTGATCAGAGATGCCTTCCCTTTTTGGGATTTTGCTCTATCATGTAGTAGCTTCCTCCTTCTATTGTATAGTTTGTTTATGGCTGGGGTCCACCAGACAGGACGTCTGCCTCTGGAGGATTGGGTCTTGGTTTTATTTGGGATTGCATGATCCATGCATTCCTGAAGGTGTACATAACTCTACCTTTCCACTTGTTCTATCACTTCTACCAACCACCCATATTTTAGTAACAATTATGCATCAGCTGCATATGATATTATCATTCTTACCCGCACTCTTTCATTATACATATATTCTAGCCTCAGACTTTCTTCTCACATTACTTGCTATTGCATTCATTATTCTTCTTCTTCTTCTTTCGGCTTTTTCCCGGTTAGGGGTCGCCACAGCGGATCACCTTGTCCGCACATTGAATGGCAGTGGAGTTTTATGGTGTCGAGTTGCCAGCCCGGCGCCCAACCTTCCACAGAAGGCACACTCACATGCACACCTAGGGCGAATTTAGAGTGTCCAATCCACCTGCAGCATGTCTTTGGGATGTGGGAGGAAACCGGAGCACCCGGAGGAAACCCACGCAACCACAGGGAGGACATGCAGACTCCGCACAGAAGGCACCCCAGCCGAGGATCGAACCGGAGAACCTCTTGCTGTGAGGCAGCAATGCTAACCACTGCACCACCATGGCCGCCCTGCTATTGCATTCATTATTAAGTGAAGCAATTCACTAGTTAAAGGACATCCTTGTCTTACTCCTTTTTGAATCTGTATGTTTCTACTCCCCAACTACTTATCATTATATTTACTAAACTTCTATTATATGCATAACTGTTCATGTTATACTTGTCATATAATTTGTTAATATTATAAACTATTATTCTTACTTTGTCTGCTTTCTTGATTATAGCACTCACCACTTTAACTACAGTTACCATTTCCTACATTTTTTACCATTTATACCATACATCCACTCATATAGCTCTCAAGACATATTCAAATCCTATTTGCATAATCTTCATCAAAATCTCATCATCAGTATTTTAATGTGATTGGTCTTCAATGTTTTTCAAATCTGCCTTATCACATTTTTTCCAAATAATTTTTGATACACCTTCACATTTCCTCATTTTCAAAGTCTTTTTTTCTTCCATTCATTCAATTTTTTTACAATTATTTCCCTCTGTTCTCTTTCTGTTCTTTCATAGGATGTGTAATCTAATCAATCTTCTCCTGTTGTGGACTTCAGACTAACCTTTCCTAAAACAGTTCCATTTCTTTTAATGTCATTTCTTTTAACAATCTTTTCACTTCCAAATCATCCCTAAACATTACAGCTTCCTTTTTATATAATCTTGAGATTTACTGTACAATTTCTTTCATTTCTTGTCTTTTTATTTACACCCTTCCTTTAATAAGTTTTCCTCCATCATGTACTTATTTATTTATTATTGTTTCGTGACCATGTGGCCTGTTGATCCTTTTAGAATTAAACAACATTTTAACATAACATAACCTAACGTAACATAATAAGGATACAATATATGATACTGTAATTCAAAACCTAATTATTAATCGAACAGTATGTCAGTTACAAATTGCACAAAAATACAATAGTCTTGAATTACAAAGAATATAAGAATACAGAAACATCTTATGTACAGTATTTACATATATAATTAATGTTACCATTGCAGTGAAGTGTACATCATTAAAGGTAGATAACAGCCAAAACGCCAGGGTGGCTTAATGAGACTATGCTAGAGGTTAACTATTATTCTTGAAACATTTGTACCTGGATTCATTGGAAAGGTGATTTTGCAGTGCTTTTAAACTCTTTTAGAGTAATAATAGTCTTAATTTCTTTGGGAGATAGTTTGAAGTGCAGGGGCTTATGTGTGAGAATCTTTTCCCAAATCATGCTTTTGAAGATAGGCCAGAGAAGTATGAAATCATTGTCCTGGCTATTCCTTAGGGTGCAGATTTGCTCACTGAAAGTAAGTTTAGTTTTCAAGAGATTATTATAACATAGCTTCAAGAATTTTGAACAGTAGGCAGTCGTAAAGAAACTCTTTCTGAAGCAGGTAGCCAGTGGAATCCTTTTATGATATTGCAATGCTGTGTATGAAAGCATACTAGTAAAACAATTATGAAAATCATATTTCCTGCTATTCAAAGTCTTTGTGTATTGTAGGATGAATGAATGGTCAGGACAGGTATTCCATTTTAGGTAGGATCACATTTTGGATATAGCAATTCTGGCCTTAGGAGTCAAGAGATATGATATCCTGTAGTCCAGTTTGAGTTGTTATAGCACCTTGTTGGCAATGATCTTTGTATGGGATGTTTAAGAAACATGTGTCCAGTGCAACGCCTAAGTGTTTGCATTTTGAGATATTTGAGATGTTATTTCCATGAGAAACCTTAAGTAAAATGTTAGTTAGGTTGATACTTTTTTGGGTTAATGCAAACTGCATTACATTTGTGTTTTTTTGATAAATTACAAGTTTGTTAATAGCAGCCCAACAGGCACAGTTTGGTGAAACTATTCTGTAATTGTGCATGCAGTTATGTATGTATGTTTATTAGCCTCAAGAATTAGAATATCATCAGCATATAATTTGTGCTTGAGGGTCTGTTAAATTATTAATGAAAAGAGAGTAATGTAATAAAGAGGACCTAGAACAGAGCCTTGGGCCACACCACTGTTGAGAGAGACATTTATGGAGTAGTGGTTTTCAGAACAACCTGAAATGTCAACCTGTGAGGTAGGTTTTAAACCAAGTGATGGTTGTTATTCTTTATCAGTATAATTTCTTCTCTCCATCTGCTGCTAGTTAACCTCATCTTCTCCAAAACTGTCTTATATATGTTGTCTACTGAATCTATTCTGCAGCAAACTAACATTGATATTTTCACTGTTACCTATTGTTGTGAATTTTCCAAATTTTCCTCTACTTCACATTCTGTGTTTCACCATTTATATACTTTTAGCAGTATTCATCATTTGTTCATCTTTTTCAACAATGTCCTTTTCATTTTCTATATTCCCAGTTTGATTTATAATACTTACAATAGAAATAATCATCATTTTCAGTTACACCGTCATTTTCACATTTTCTCCCAAAAGTCCATCCAAATAATTTCTTTTCATTTTGCACCTGTAAAGCAATCCAGTTTTTTATTGTATCTCCCTGTTCATGTGTCCTTTTGCTATATTCATTACTTAGGTGCTGCTTTCACTCACAGAGAAAACATGTTTTTGGTTGTTGCCAATACTTCAGTATAGCCCTGCAGCTACAAAAATATCATCACAATAGCTAATTGTTTCACTCTCTCATTTTGTTTTTTCAGTGTCACTATTGCTTCCCAACCAACATTGCAAACATTTATTTCACCCTTTGTTTTTTTTTTTTTCAAAATCAACAGTAGTCTCTCATTTATTTTCAGGAATTTTTCCAAATCACTTTTTTCATCCTCATCAGTACTAAATTGAATCATCACTTTCTTTTATTCATGTGCATTTGGAGAGAAAAAAATAAACTTATTCCAATGATAACAGTTCCTTTTATAATCATACTTGTCTAAAAGGATAAAAGCTTTCCCATCAGATGTCCTTATCCTCAAAGGGACTATTGTACACCCAAATATCATATCAGTCCAGTGGAGCATTTAATTTATATTTTGTCCTTACCAGCAGTTTCTTCCATTGCTGCAGCACTGCCTCTTTTCTGATTCCACTTTCTGCTGCCTTTGCCGCATGTAATTTCTCCTTAATTAAAGGTTGTAAAGAACACACACACTACATCCTCCACACATGCCGCTCACTCCACACTTAGACCATCATACATTGAGGCACTTAAAAGACACCTTCCCAAACCTCAAAGATCTCATAAGCCTATAAATGGCAATGCCTGTCCTCAGCAATCTCTAAAGCACACACCAAAAGCAACAACAAACACCACACATAAGCTTACACCCAATGCTCCCTCAAGATAAAAGCCCACAAGGCATGCAAACTCTTTACATAGGTAGATCACACTACAGTGAGGAAAAGGGCATATACCTTTAACTTGCCTGACAGTACTCTACACACTGCCACTACTGCTGGGAACTCACAAAACATTCGCCAAATTACTTTAGATACTTCCCATAAAAATGTAAAGAGACAAACCCACCTTTAGAAACAATACAACACTACTTTCTACATGACTATTGGAATTCTAACAGTCAGCACTGCAAGTTACAGTAATTCTTTTTATCGCAAGTAAGTCACCGGTGAAGGAAAACCCACAACAAGTCTGTGTCTTAAATGTCAATGAAAAGGGAGTCAGTCAAATGAGTTGTCAGTCAAATGAAATTTAGGTCAATTGGGTGTCAGCCAAATGTGTTTTAGGTCAAATGAAGTAGACCTGAAAAGAGATATTATAGATCTCTCTGAATATGTGTCACAGACGGTATGTGCCTTGCCACACCAAGGATGATGCCACAGTATAAACAAACAGTGACTGATTCTAACAATTGGCTTAGATTTTGGTGTCATTCAAACAGGATTCAGTATCTGTCAGCATGGGTGGGGCATGGTTAACAGACCTTGTTGCTTTGCCAAGGGTGGTCTGCACCTGTCCCCCACCTTGGCTTTCAGATATTGGCTAAAATGTTATCCAGCAGTTAGAGTCTTTTGGGCAATGCCAAAATGACAAACATTTCAATGTAGGAAAACACAAAAAGCATTATTAAGGTGTTACTGTTCAATGTTTAGAGCTTCAACAAGAAACTCCATAACCTACAAACTCTCCTCATACTGGAAAATGTAAACATCTGTGCAATTACCAAGACTTGGTTTAAAGCCACAGAAAGTACTCCAGCAGTGCAAGGCTACAGTGCCTTCCACACATTTAAACCAACAGCAGCACATACAGGGTCTAAATGTGGAGGTGGCTCAATGTCCATTAGCAACAAATATACCTCCAGGTTGGTTGAACAGAATGATCCTCTGGAGTTCATCCATATGCAAGTCACCATACATAGTTACTTGCCATATCCTACCTAAATATATGTCACCATCTATGCCTCAAGAATCTCATAACTCAAATCTAGACCTAATAGAGACACTCACCATCCGACCAAATCACCTATTTATGGGGGACTTTAACTACCCCTCTATAGACTGGAAAATACACTGCTTCAAACTCACAGGCACTTTTCCTGGACTTTATTAACACAAATACCCTGGACCAGATAGTGCTCGGTCCAACCAGAGGTTCTAACATGTTGGATCAAGTACTTATCAACATAGGGGAGCACTGCCTCCTCCCATCTCACATGCTCACTGGTGAGGTTGGATCACAAAGCTGTCTACTTTGAAATAAAAATAATCTCAAAAAGCCCAACTAAACCTGTAACTGCTAGGAACTATTCTAAAGCATATTACATCCTACTGAGCAACAGTTTGTCAAAATTCAATGTCACTCAAACTCTGAGATCACAGCAACCTTTGTGGAATTGTTCACAGAAACCCTGTACACTCATGTGAATGACTGGTCTGTGTAGAGACTGCTGTACCTACTAGATGTAAGCCCATAACAAACACCAAAAGCAAATCACACTTGTGGAATTCTAATCTTAGCAGGGTATATAACAAAAGGAAAAAGTCATGGCCAAAATCAGAAAGAGCTACTCTCATAAAGACAACAGCTCACCAATTAAACTGAACAAGAAATTAAGAGGATTAATTAAGTCCAACAAGGCCATCTAGGAGGAAAGGATAGCACCACCTTCACTGAGCAAAGAGATGTAGTGAATTGGCTGGCTGACAAATTCAGTTCAAACTTCACCACCAACTCCCCTTCTGCTATCCCCTATGAAATCCATTCTAGCATATCACCCCAACTATCAGCAGGGGACAGGTCCTGGCACTACTTGGCATGGCAAGAAATACTACCCGACAATATTTTAGGTTCTATATAGCTTAAAACATGACCTTTCAGAATCACTTGAGGCACTTTTCAAATACAGCTTCAAAACAAGTTATGCATCACATGAATAGAGAACTGCAATAGTCATCCCTCTTCACAAGCATGGTCCATTAACTGATCCCAAAAACTACAGACCACTTAGTCTGACAAGTCTAATATCTAAAGCCATAAAACAAATTGTTGTGGCAATGATCAACAAGGACATTTGCAAACTAAAGACAATGGACCCACCAAAGTTTGGCTTTGTCAAAGGAGGATCTTGTTTACTTAACCTGGTAGACTTCTTGAGGGTCATCAAGGGAATGGATGAGGACAAGATGGTGCATACTGCCTACCTTGACTGGGTAAGGCATTTGATATGATTCCCCCACTCTGGTTGTTGTGTCTTTCAGCTTTTCCCAGTTAGGGGTCGCCACAGCAGAACTCCGGTCCGCTAATGATTGGCAGTTGATTTTTACATGCCGAGTTACCAGCCCTGATGCACAACCTTCAATGAAGGTACGCCCATTCATGCATGTCCCCATGCAGAAGACGGTCTAGCTGAGAATTGAACCGGACAGCGTCTTACTATTGAGAAACTCATCAAACTAGGCATAAATCCCTACATAACTCACTGGTTTGCCAGCTGGCTTACAGATAGGACCCTAGAAATCAGGATTGGTGAGACCACCTTCAATAAGAGACTGGTCATCAATTGAGTATTGCAGGCATCCATGCTCGGCCCCCTACCATTTGGCATCTATTTCTTGAAAGTCAAAGCTAATGTCAAGGGCTCCTTGTTCACAATGTTTGCAGATAACTGTAAATTGGGAACTGTTATAGGTTCATCTGTAGGTACTAGGCTATTGGCCCTAGGGCCTATATAAGCCTAGCCAAAAAGGTACCCTGGCTTTCGCCACACAAGGAAATTATTTTCCTGTGCCCCTGTCAAGCAGAGCCACAGAGGTGATCCCCGGGGTGAATATAGGTACCCTCATGACACTAACATCCTGCAAGAGGACCTAACACAGACAAATGACTGGTGCCAATGTCAGTGTTTAAAACTTAATGCCAAGAAGTACATTATAGTGCCCTTTGGTAAGGCAGTCACACAAGCCAATTATTCCATTGATAAAATACCCCTAAAAGTTGACCCAGTAGTTAGGGATCTGGGAACATATATAGACAGTAATCAGGTCTTCAACCCACATGTAGCAAAGGTGATAAGAAAATCATTCTACGTTACCCAACATATAAGTAAGAGTATGGTATCCAGGTCTAAGGAAGCTATAGTACCACTTTACTCAGCCCTTATCAGGCCCATGATTTAGTGCAATGTGCCTTTCAACATGTATCTATCAAGGAATTTGCAATAACTGGAATGCCCACAGATGTTCTTCATTAGAAGAATCAATGGTATTAACACTGTCCTGCACAGATTGCCTTAAGACCCTATCTTTATACTCAGTCTCCTACCGGTTATTGAGAGGTGGTTAATACCTAGCATATAAGGCATCCTCAGATCCAGCCACGATGACTTTTCACACATCCACAAAACAAACAGCACTAGAAATACTAGATACAAGTATTTAAACTTTGCCTGCAACATAAATAGGAACATGCTGGTGACAGCAATATGTCTCTCAAAGGATCCTAGTGCTATGGAAAAGCAAAGTTCATCACCGACCCCTATTCAAATGTAACCTTGAGCATTGGATGAGAAATTCACCCCTGGTCTGAGCACAAGATCTTTAATGGTAGAGTCAGACAGTAAGAAAAATATTTCCTAACTAACATACCTCCCACCAAATCCTTTAGCCACCTCCAAACTAACATACCTCTCCTAATAGGCACCTAAGGCACATAGGACCACAGCCGGGTTGGGCTACATGACTGGACTTATAAAGGTCCTGGTGGTCATTAACCTAGTATATACTTATGAACTCATGAACCTATGAAGTCACACTTTCACTTGCATTTCTACATGAATTTCTTCTTCTCTCTTCACTGCTGTTACTACCTACCTGCTTGCCAACACATACTACAGCTCCTTCTCCTTCTAGCATGTCTCCTTTAAAGTTTTCGCACTCCAGTTTTTCCATTACATCTGCCCATGATGACACGGAGTCATCCACTGATATAATTTGTTGCATTATTTCCTGCAAAACATTTTCAGGTAATCCTCCTTACTACTTTCACTTTTTTGTGGCTACATTTCCACCTCCACCTGACAGGTGCCTTTTGAAAACAAATGCTGCTGGATTAAATTCCCTGAATCCATTGGGTCAACCAGCAAAACTCACCTTTCACTGTTAGCTCACTTGTCTGCCATCCCAATCTCATTCAAGTGTCCTCCATGCCAGAAAGAGGAGAAGTACCCTGGTACTATGGTCAAATTTCCCTTGTTTAGTATAATTAACTCCTTGAGACTCCCCTGAATAGAAGTAATCAGACTTCTAGCACTAATCCAGTCAACAAATGTAAATAAAATTATTTTATAATGCATATGTAACTCGTACCAAGAAAGTTGACTATTTTCATGGCTTTCTTCCAATTTGTTGATCTTTTAAAAGTGTAAATGCTTATGCACATTGTTTTATACTGTCTGTTTCTTCACTGGATAAAATGACTTAGCAACTAAAAATATTACATCTTAATTTAAACAGGTTCATTAAGGATCAATAGTTCATTATTATAAGACTTATTGCTTTGGTGAATTTTTTTTTTTTTTTTTGTAAAATGGACCTCCTTTCATGAAGAATCTAAAAAAAAAACTTCTATAGAACTGTTTATTTATTTAGCTTTGGTAGCCTGAGTAGAACACCAGTCTCAGTGGACAGTTTACAGGTTTATCCTGGTGTATTCGGTAAAAAGAAAGAAACTGCAAAATGTGAATATACACAACATTTCTTAATGTAAAGAAATTTTCTAATAAATATAAGAAAAAGTTGGATGATTGGAAAACTGCTTGGAAAATCTTGTATCAAATAATCTATAATCCTTAATGTCTATTCTGATTGCATCTTGTAAATTATTTATTAATCTGTCAAGGAGAGCTGGTGTGGTCTTGTTTTGTTAGTTTTGACTAACTGGCAGCAGCATACCTTAAATCATGAGAAAGAGAGATTTGGTGTAGTAGAGTCACCATTTACTCCTACTTCTACAATGTGAGTATGTGTATACACGCATGCACTGAAATGGTCCTAGTCTGAGGTGGTGAAATCCCTGAGACCCAGTGATTATAACTCTGATCTACATCTTGGCACCGTGGAGCTTATCTGCATGTTGCAGTCTTTTCTATATCCCTTAGGCAAATTGTATTTTATTTTAAAGGATGCCAGTAGTGAGAGAAGTCCCATAAAGTTTGTTCTGTTACACATTCCTGTAGTGATGGCAAAGGCCTGAAATTAAGAGTCTGTATCACCTTTTCATCACAGCATTTTAGTAGCACAAACAAAAAACCGCTACTGCAATGCATACATTTATTTTATTGATTCAATCTTTGGGGATAAGAACAGACAAGAAGAAATCATCCCTTACTCCTTCAACATCTAAGTCTTTATAAAAAAACAATAGATACTGTGTAGATTAAAGTATTTCTTATAAAGCAGAAGCAGACAGAATATCTCATTGTGTGTCCCTTTAGTTCTTTAAGAAAAGCTGCACATGAGAAAAACAGAATGGTTTATAATGAAAACAAAATAAAAATGTTTTTGAAAAACAAAAAGAAAAACAAAATGGCTTCTTACAGATATAGTAAAGACATGCTCAGATTCATCATATACATTAATTCTACTTACCCAGTCTGTGAAGAAAGCTTTTCTATGGTGGAAAAGATAAAAAAATCCAAATAAATGGGCTTACTAACCTGATGAAAATAAAACATCTGACAGCAAGTTCTTCAGATTGTACCCAGGGAGTCCATTTCAAGAACCTATTTGAAAGTAATTGGTCTCAGCAAGAAAGGTTTCTTTATGTCAACCTGAAAGAAATAAAATCAGTCTTGGAAAGCCTTGACAGCCTATATCAGGCCACCCTAAAAGGAAAAAAAAAAACAAGATATGTAAAAAAGGATCACTTTTTTCCAACTTTGCAAAAGAGACACCACATATTTGAAATTGTGCAATACATCACAATCTGCAGTTGCTAATGGTACATACTCCATATCTGTATAATTAAATGGCAGATTCCTTAAAGCAGAAGGAAAACTCTAGCTTATGAATGAAAACTGGCTACACAGACTTTTCAGAACATTGTGTATGTGAAGCACTTGAAAAACAGACATATGTAGCACAAACAAATAATCAGCCAAGGGATTTTGCTCCCTAATTCTTCAAGACATTTTGGAAAATAGACACCTTTTTCCCTGGACTCAGTGATACAGTAACTAGCATTTTCTCTGATTCAGAACTAATGTTTAAAAACAACACAAAACCATTGTCTAATTTGCATTACTCAGTCTTGGCCAAAATAACAATGGTGTGCTCTCTTATTAAACCGGTCCTGGCTAACACCTTGGTCCTTTTTCCCCTGGACTCAGGTATTCATACATGCCTAACTAGCATTTTCTCTGATTCAGAACTAATGCTTAAAAACCACACAAAAACATTGTTTAATTGCATTACTCAGTCTTGGCCAAAATAACAATGGTGTGCTCTCTTATTAAACCTGTCCTGGCTAACTCCTTGGCCCTTTTCTCTTCCAAAGACATTGCTAACTCATTAAGATATAAAGGTTTTACGTCCAGAATTAACAACACTGAACTTATCAAACTGGAGGATAAAATCTTGATTCTTAGTGACTTGTTTCCTCCATAGTGCTAAATATATTAAAAAGGCCATGCAAATATAGGAACATGGGAACAGTACTTGGTAAATGATCATGGAAACCATAAAATATCTAGCTATACAGACATTTAAGTAGGCATGATTAAACATTCACACCACTTAATAGTGCTCACTTCCCAAATTAAGCAGAGCTGTAGATGTAACCCTAGTGTAAATTGCTGCCTACACTCCAAGCATTAAGACTAGCTCTAAATGTAACCAGAGTAGCACTTTGTTTGACCTGAAATGGTAACTTCTTCCATAGGCTGGGAATATGTTGAGCTAGCAAGCCTTATTTATTTTTGTGAAGATTTAGATCCCTAGTGTGAGTGTCTGTAGAGCCACTGGTTTTGCAAACAAATAGGAGTTCAACTAGGACTGAGTTTTTCATGGCTTGAAAAGTGATGCAAAGGTCACCTCAGAGCAGCCAGTAGGCTACTGTGTATAAGGAGAATCGTACTAAATTATCAGGATAATTGAAGGATTAAGGCCCTTAAATTTCTTAGCTAGAAATCTTTGCTAGCTTTCCCGTTAGGCAATGTGGATTTCTACATACAAATGGGGGCATTGTATTCAGTGATTGTTCTCATAAGGGAAGAGTACAGAGATAGAAAGACTTTTTTTATCTCCTTGGAAATTAACTGTCCAGACAGATGGCTTTACTGACTGTGGTGGAAACATGATAACTGAAAGAGAGATAGTTCACTACATAAATACCCAGGTCTCTTATAACTGTATTTGTTGGAAGGGGAGTACCAATTATAGCATATGGGATGGGAGTAGCTTTTTTGTCAATGGTATTATGCTGCACATTTTTTTTCATTTAACTTGAGACCATTTTCAGTACACTAGATATCCCCATATTCCAACGCTTGCTGGAGATATTTAATATCAATGGATGAGCAAATAACAGCCATCAGCAAAACTTAGTCAGCCACACCAATGGGGTATCAGCTTGGATGTCTGTGAAACAAATGCCAAACAGGAGGGCCCAGCACTGATTCCTGTGTTAACCCACTAGTCACAGTTTTGCATTCAGAGATGGTACCAGTGGCTTTCACAATCTATTGGATACTCAATTTGTAATCCATCTGACAGTGGAAGGATTTACATTAAGTTTGTCTGGGTTTTCAGTAATACCAGCATGGGGGAGAGTGTCAAATGCCTTGGCAGGGTCATAGGTTCATAGGAGGTTACTAGGCTAGTGGCCCTAGAGCCTTTGCAAGCCTAGCCATGTTAATCCCAAGTATCCCCACTTGTTCTTTTTGGGTAGCTTGCAGAATGAATTTATGAACAGAGTGAGCCTGTGATCAACACCAGCTACTCCTGTCCATGAGGGACATGGGTGCCACCCCAGGGGTGAATTTGCAGTCTCCCATCCAGTTATCTAGACTGCATTTGAATAGGATTAGTGAGGATCTCTGTTTTACATGAATAGGAAGTCTATTCCAGAGAAGTGGCAGTCTCTGGGAGACATATCTGTCTCCAGCATGTTCTGTTAATGTCACAGGGTAGGTTAAGATCCCTAGAGTGAGTGACTTGTCCCATTTGACTTACAGCTGTGCAGCATTTCCATTAGGGCAGGATCAAGACTGCTCTATAAACCAGGCACAAGTCACCTCTCAGCAGCCTATAAGATACAGAGTAATGACAGGGCTTTCAGCCTGCCCACATAGGTCATGGCTTGGAGTTCCTGTATTTTCTTAGTGAGAAACCTCTGAGGTCTGTCCAGTTGTTGCAGGTGTCTGGTGAGGTACATGCAAAAGGGTGTATTATACTCTATTAATGGTCTGATGAGGGTTAAGTACAGTGGAGTTATAACATCCCTTGACCTGGATGCTATGCCTTTGCTTTTGAGATGTGCTGCATAGAAGGCTTTCCTTACCACTGTGGAATCTTGGTGGTCAAAGTTCAGATTTCT
Organism: Protopterus annectens; assembly: GCF_019279795.1. Lineage (NCBI taxonomy): Eukaryota > Metazoa > Chordata > Ceratodontiformes > Protopteridae > Protopterus > Protopterus annectens. The sequence goes on along the minus strand of NC_056743.1, from coordinate 724,038,887 downwards.
ATCATCTGTGTTTCCAAGTCTCGCACCACTGGGTTGCTTTAGAAGACTTTACAAAATTTCTGATTTTCTTGTTTAGGCTTAGGAGGTAACTCTTCCTTTGCAGAGTGATATACCTCTTACTTTTGGACAACAATTTCTTTCTTATGTTATATAATCTGTTTATTTTTTATTTATTTTTATTTTATTTTATTTTACATTTGTTAACCGGGCTAGTCTGGCTGGATACATGTCCATTTTCAGCAGAGGCCCGAGGAGAAAAGCTCCATTAACACTAATAACTAACAGTGATAAAAACTATCAAAAAATTTAGAGAAACTAAAAAATTTAAACACTCAGACATAAAAGCAAACAGCAAAAAAACCAAATGTGAAAAATAAGTAAGGAGATTAGGAACAGTTGTTATGTAGTTTAGAAGAATTCAGAGGTAGTAGGAAAAGAGATAATAGTGAGGAAGGTAGTATTCCAATGAATTAGTTGCTAGGGAGAGACTGTCAGGGAAAGAAGAGGACTGAGAAAATAGTTGTAACATAAGGAGAGTCAGTAACAAATTCACTAGTTACAAGTTAGAATAGTACAAATTAATCCAGGGTACTAGTATTAGGAAAGAGTTAATCCAGGGTACTAGTATTAGGAAAGAGAATAGCATTGAATTGAACTGAGAGTATGAATTTGGGAAAATATGACAAGATGTAGTGATACAGCATAAAGATGGAAGAAGTAGGAAGAGAAAAGGAGAAGAAGGAAGAGTCAATTAGCAGGTAGGTGAAAAGAGGGATAAGTCAGGAGTAAAGGATAATAATTAAGAGTGAGGAGGAGGGGACTGAAAAAGAGGTGCATTGTATGTTGAGGTCAGTCAGGATTAGCACATGGGCATAGCCAGTGAGTTTGAAGATGGTGTTTTATTTGTTTTTTGAAAAGGTTGGATGAGCTTAGGGTGGTCAGTTCTATGGGTAGTTTATTCCAATATGATCCAACAGTATTTGCAAATAAGGAGTCACCTGCTTTATTGTGGGATTTGAGAGTAGTTACTAGAAGCTTGTTGGCTGAGCGAAGTGAGGTAAGGTTTTTATATGGGGTGATTAGGTTCTTAAGTATGGGTGTATTGGAGGGGTGGTGCAGAATGTTAAAAGTGATGACCAATTGACGCAGGCGTATTAGGTTCTGAAGTTCTAGCCAGTGAAGTTTTTTTAGATTGAGACAATGATGAGTACGGAAAGGGGATCCTGTGGCAAACCTGGCAATACTATGGTAGGCTGTGTTAAGTTTATAAAGGTTGGCTTTAGAAATGTTGATAAAGGATGGAGAGGCATACTGGTTGATCAGTATCGAAGTGTATTTGGTTTTAATGAAGATGGATAATTCTCCACCTTTGGTTCCCTCACACTCATTTTGAGAGCATTGAGATAAGCAGTTTATACACTTGAAGTCCACCATGATGGCTTGTTTTTACAGGAAGACCTGGTTTTGATCTGGTCAGGTACAGTAGAGTTTATGCAGTCACATAAGTGTTTTTATTCAGGGCATTTGTGTGCACTTCTACATAGTGCTCATTGACGTCTGTAATTGTGAGTGGTATGAAGTTTTTTATACCACCACTTAGTAGGCTGTAGTTAGCTTTGCTAAGGATTTTTATATTTTTTCTTCCTTTGAGGGTGTCACTTCCAGTAGTTGCTTCAAACAAGACTGATTTGTAGTCTGACCTAACCAGGGAAGGCATCATGCATGGAGAAGTACAGTGTCTCCCATGTTGGTGAGTACTATGTCCAGAACATTAGGGCCCCTAGTGGGAGTGCAGGCTATCTGCTCCAAAGCATTTGTGTTAACAAAGTCCAGGAACCACTGGGCGAGTGTGTTTTTGCTTGGCCATGTCCCCCAGTCTATGGCTGGATAGTTGAACTCTCCCATGACTAAGGTGTTGGGATGTATGGTAAGGGATTCCACTAAGTCGAGGTAGGTGGTGTGCTTATTCTGGTTCATGGTGGGGGATCTATAGCTAGCAATGATGTGGTATGGTATTTTCCCAATATTTAATTGGACATGGAGTAGTTCGAGAGAGTCATACTGGTTGATCAGTATCGAAGTGTATTTGGTTTTAATGAAGATGGATAATTCTCCACCTTTGGTTCCCTCACACTCATTTTGAGAGCATTGAGATAAGCAGTGTGTACCAAGCGACCACTGTCCACAGCCTCTATAACTTTTCAAAGACATTTATTAGGTTTATGAGCAGGACCTGCCCCAAGATGAAATCAAAAGAACTGGGGTCTAATTTAGTGAAGTTGTTTATGACTATATAAATGAGTTATAATTACACTTTTGTTAATTAGGTAGGCCACTGGACAAACACACTCCCTTTTCAGGGGTGTCCTGGCAGCGATGTTTAAGTGACTTGCTCGAAGTCACATAGTAGGCAAATGATGACTGAAGAAATCAAACCTCTGTTATGATACATTCCATGGCTTTGTATGGAAGGCCAGTGAAGCTAATAGACCTATAATTACCAGGATCTTTAGAGGGACCACCCTTGTGTAGGGTGTCAAAGTGACTGTTCTCCCGGCAGCAAGATAACACCCTGTGGATAGGTTGAGATTAAATATTTTAAGTAGAGGCCTGGATGGTGCTTACTTAGCACTGATGAAAATGCAGCCTGGTATGTTGTCTGGTCCCATGGAAATATTATTTTAAGCCTTTGACAGGATTCTAGGACTTGTTCCAAGGTGACTTCAGGGGAAACTAAATTTTTAAGGGTAGCAGGGGCAACAGTGTGGGTTGGTTGGGTGAAGTTAGCACTAAATCTTTTCTGCAAATACATTGACTATATCATTAGGATCAGAATGTGTGTTATTATGGATTGCTCAGTGCATTATTGGACATTATTCCTTAATTAACTGAATTAACTGAAGAAAGATTTGTAACTTCCTTTATTATCTGTAGCAATATTAAAATCATACTCCACTTTACATTCCTTACTGGCATGCTTCAATGTGGTCTTGAGGTAGGGGTATTGGGATTTGTTACAATTTTTCATTATTTTTCTTCTTTTGTTATACAATTTATTAATACAGGAGTTCTACCAATTCGGTTTATTTCAGAATTTACCATTTTATTAGGTGGATTGTTGCTCACTTTCCTATACTGCTACTAGGTTGTTGGTAAAATTCAGAGGTTAATTCAACAGCCCTCTCATCTGGGTTCATTTGTGCAGGGTTATTGGGAATTTTGCATAGGTCATCTACAAGCTGAATTAGAGTTTCCCCAAAACGGTCCCTAAATTTAATCTCATTTGGTGATTGCATGGTACCACTAGGCCTAACAGACAATATGACTTATTTGTGGTCAGATTTAACCAGAGTTCAGGAGGTGTTGAGTGGTATACAGTTTGGGACTGGGTTGGTAAGAACTAGGTCAAGGATATTAGAGCCTTGGGTGGGTCATTTTACAGTTTTCTCCAATGCATTGTTATCAACAAAGTCTAGGAAATGCTGAGCATATCCATTTTTAGAGGTATAAGTATAGCAGTCCCCTAGCAAGATGTTTTGATATTTAACCTTTCAATGGTGTTGACATAATTTTCATGATCTCTGAGAGACCCTGTTGGGGATTTGTAGATAGCAATGAAATAATATTTGGATTTGTTAAGCAAGATTTGGATCTCCAGGAGTTCCAAATTATGGTTGTGGGTAATGTTATGCGAGGTAATGGTGGTTATAATAAAAATAGATGCCCCCCCCTCACAGTTACCGAAGGGCTTGAAGGCATGACAGGCACTAAATCACATAGAGGGAGTGCTGCCATTGCACTGAAAACCTGCCTCTGTAACTACTCTTGTATGAATGTGTTCTAGCAGGATGGCCTCAAGTTCTGGGATCATTCTATTTAGTCTCCTAACATTGTGTAGTGTCGCCATGATGTCCAAAGTTAAAGGCCGATCTTGCATTAGAAATTGGGATCGACTGATGGTGCTCCCCAACACTTTGCACCTCGGGCAATTACCCTTCTCGCCTCACCCAAGCCATGATACTGCTCTGTATATTTCCCTCTAGGCAGAGTGCTCCACGTAATTCACTTTCACATGAAACATAACTAGGTCATAGTCATAAATGTCTGGTTTAAAGGATGTTAGTGCCCTTGTGATATCATGGATCTTGGAATTGGGCAAGCAGCTTGCAATCACCCTGTTCTTGTCCAGTATGGTGAGTGTGGAGTTTGACTGCCTAACTATAGAGTCACCTATAACAAAAACATTTCCCTGTGTGGAAGCAGACTTAGTGAGCCTAATGGTCTTAGGCCTGCTTTCCTACTGATTCTAATATGAGCTATGTAGATCCAGATTACATGTGAGTACAGGAATAAGTGTTGTATTGTGTGCTGGAGGCTGGCATATTATAGAATGGAAAAAGAATAAATCTGAAATCCACTGCTTTTTTCCTTCAGACCAGGGTGACACTTTCATCAGTTTACATACAGACTTCTTCAGACACAGTAGATTTTGGATTTTTTTGTTTTTGTTTGTTTATTTTCTTGTTTTTAAAGTCTAGAGGCAGATATTTGTCCATTTTGTTTTTATTTATCTTATAGAATGTATTCTAGAAAGTTCTTTCAATTTTTTCTTTGCAGCTTTAGCATCAGTTATGTGCCTAGCAGTGTAAAGTATGATGCTCCCCTATATTGAGCTGATGTAAGTTTGTCTCCATGTTTGTTAAATAATTTCATCTCTTGCAGGTTGTTTTATCAATTGGTAGAAGCAGTGAGCAATCGGAATTATAAGGCAGTTGTTGTACTTCCATAGAATACCTAGTGTAATTGGACCTGGCACACATGAAGTGACAGCAGACTGTTTAGTCATTCTGCCAGAGAGTGGAGGACTAGGGCTCATTATAGTACTCAGGGGTTACAGGGAGACTACTATAGTAGATCTGGTAGATTTATGGATGAATCATTTATGGTGATACGCTGAAGTTAGGTTAAATGGTAGCTAATCTAGTGGCACTTAATGAAAAGACTCAAGTAGATTTACCAAGAAAGATGAATAGCTACTATCTGGCTACTACTAGTGCTGGTCTCACTACAGATGCATGCAGTCAGGAGTCAATGATCCTTTGCTACTCTTCTCATTAAAAGCAAAATAGCAGTATTAATCCTCAACTGGTTAAACTGGTTTTTGAGAACTGAACCACAGGCTCTATGGTGATCAGCAGTCATGTCTCAGATGTTGGAAGGGTCAGTAGGATTGCTGTAGCCTTCTCTTGATACATACCCTGAGTAGCACATACAGTAGTTTAGCACAATAAAGACCCAAGCTTCACAAAAGTCCAAAATTTAAAATTTAAAACTGAAGAGGATTCTAAACAAAGGCAACTAGACCAATCAGGGAACTCCTGTGTGCACAGTGCCAAATCATGCATAGTCAGGCATCAATGTCCCTGTGCTTCTCCTACCAGAAGTAAAACAAAAACACTAATACTAAGCTGTCTGCAAAGAAGTATGTTCTGTGACTTCCAGTAATGGTAGTGTGTAGTAAGGATAGGTGTGATGCTCACCACTGCTACCAATATGTGATGGGCACTGTGTGTCATCCCCACACTGGGCCATTAATCAACAAGCCTGAATCCTCACTACTGACACTGGAGAGGGATGCGCACTTGAATACGAATGGATACACTCGGTATTTCCAGATGCAGACATTTCTGTGTCAAGTACAATTTCCATTAAGAGCACACAGGGAACACACTCAGCCCAGGGTATGGATGTCTCCATATCTGTCTCCCTCCAGGTCCCCAATAAGACTCCCAACTGGCATAGATGTAGGGTCAGGTCATGAGCTGAGTGTCTAAGCCAAGTCCTCCAGCAAAGTCTCTGTAATTTCACTGCTTCATGTCCATGCCTCAAGTACCTGACATACACACACACTAAGAGATTTGATTTTTCACACACATACATGCACACATACACACACACACACACACACACACACACACACACACACACACACACACACACACACACACACACACACACCTGGTAAAGGCTGACAGAGATTTACCTGTTGTGTCCCCTTCTGCACAGAGTATAAGGTAGTTATCACCACCACCAGACACTCCACAATCAGCTACTTTAATGCCCTTAACAAAGGGTGTCCAATTATACTGTGTAATAGTAATACTAATACAAATGGTAGTAGTTCACCAAGATGGCTAAGCCTTCTGGAGTGGTCCACACAGTGTCACCAAATAAATAAGTACTCTGAAAGGTTAGATACGTTCTACAAGGATCAGCCACAATAAAAGTTTTAAATATATTTAATAATAAATAATAAAAGAACATGAAAATATTGAATATACATTTACAGTAAATCACAGAGTTCATATCACAGAAAATATTGCAATTAACATTGATGGACAGACTCATACAAATAAAGAAAAACATTCTGTGAACTAAGCTTCACTATATTCCTGACTGAATCTAAGAGAATTACTGTTCCCTAGTTAAGTTACTTACTACTGGATGGCAAGATGCTGTGGATGAGGGTCTTTCTAGTCACACTTCCCAAAACAGAATACTTAATACTCTGAGATTTCCCTTTTTTTAATATTTAAAATATAATTTCCAAGAGGGCTGGCAGAATGACCTCATTTGGTCACCTGACTGTAGGTTCTCACAGTATTCCCATTTGAAGTTGAAACAGGAATTTAGCACAGGACATTCACTGGAGCATATTTCATCCCAAAATGCTTCTTCATGAACTCATACAAGCTGAAAGCAGTCACAAAGGCTGACCTCTCTCTAGTGTTGAGAATCAAGGGCTCCTGCCAGTAGCCCATTGTAAGATCAATAGTGGTCAGATGCTTAACCCCACCCAGCTGATCTAGGGCTTCATCTGTCCTAGATTTGGGGTAAGCATCTGTGTCTGTGTGACTATTTAGTTTCCTGTAGTCCACACAGAACCTGGTGCTGCCATCCTTTGTTGGTACCAGCACCACTGGGGAGGCCCCGGGACTACTGGACTCCTGGATTACTCCAAGTTCCAACATCTCTTTATCTCCTCCATAAGAGTCTGTATGACTCACTCAGGTGCCCTGTAAGGGGCCTGCATTATAGGTCTTTGAGGCCCTCTATCCACATGGTCCTGCACCAGGTGGGTGCACCCTGGTTTTCCAGTGAACATGTCCCCAGACTCCTGTAACACTGCTCAGATTTCTTGAACCAAGGTAGGGGACAACTGCTGGGACATTGCTACCCCTTCCACTGAGGTGTCAGTCCAAGCCTCACTGAGGAAATCAGTCACCAGATCCACCTCAGATTCCTCCTGCCATCCAGTCTAAATACTCAGCACAGGGGCCTCTCTATCATGGTAAGGCTTCATCATGTTAAAGTGGTACAATTTGTGCCCCTGCATCCTGCCTAGCAGTTCTACCATGTAGTTAACATCATTGACCTTCCTTACCAAATTGTAGGATCCCTCCCAGGCTGCCTGCAGCTTGTTGTTTCTGACAGGAATGAGAACTATTACCTGCTGCCCCACAGCATACTCACTGTCTGAAGCATTCCTGTCATACTAGACCTTTTTCTGCTGTTGGGCTCCTGCAAGGTTGTCCTGGGCCAAGACCATGAGCTCCCTAAGCCTTGTCCTGAGGTTTAGGACATATGCCACAACAGACTCCTTGTGGGATTCACACTTGCCCTCTCACTCATCATGAATCAAATCTAATGACTCTGTGGTTCAGCGGTAGTATTGTCGCCTCACAACAAGAGGTTCTCTGGTTCAATTCTTGTGTAGTACCTTCTGTGTGGCGTCTGCATGTCCTCCCTGTGTTCATGTGGGTTTCCTCCGGTTGCTCCAGTTTCCTCCCATGTTACAAAGACATGCATCTAAAGCATTTCTTCCCGGACCTCTGCTGAAAATTGGCTTCATTCCAAGTCAGACTTTCCCAGTAAACAAATGTAAAATAAATAGATAAATAAATATATATATATAATATATATATATATATATATATATATATATATATATATAGAGAGAGAGAGAGAGAGAGAGACCCATCACCATATGCCCATACAGCAACTCAAAGGGTGAAAAACCTCTGGATTCCTGGGGCACCTTCCTGTATACAAACAATAGATGGAGCAAATGTTTGTCCCACTCCATCTTTAAACTGGTCGGCAAATGCCCGTAGCATGGTCCTCAGTGTAGAGTTTAACCTGTCCACAAGACCATTAATCTGGAGGCGGTTGGGGGTGATCTTTAGGTGCTTCACCCCACAGCAGTCCTACAGACAAGCCAGCAGGTCTGGCATGAAATTGGTGCCTATGCCAGTCAGTATTTCCCTTGGGAAACCTACCCTGCTGAAAATCTCTAGCAAAGCATTTGCCACCTTTTCTGTCTCGATGGAGGACAGAGCCACTGCCTCAGGGTATCTAGTAGGATAATCTACTACCAGCAGGATATACTTCATCCCTGTGGAACTTGGAGTAATCAGAGGCCCTACAATATCCATAGATACCCTCTGAAATGGCTCCTTAATCACAGGCAAAGGCATGAAAGGACCTTTGACCTTGTCTCCTGCCTTAACCACTTTTTGGCACTGGTCACAGGTCCTGAAGTACCCTGTTACATCCCTGGCAATCCCATGTCAATAAAGATTCTGCATAATGTGTCTATTCATACACTTTATGCCCATATGATTTGCAAAGGGAATGTCATAGGCTATGGCTAGAAGTGCCAGACGGTAGGCTCTGGGCACTACCAACTGCTGTATTACCTCAACTTCTAGCCCTCCCTCAGGGGTCCACTCTCTATATACTGAAACCCTTTGTGCTAGTATACTGAATCCCCTTTTATTTGAGAATCAGGTGCTTCCCTAGCTACCTCCCTCAAGCGTTTTAATGTAGGGTCTGAGAACTGAGGCTGTCTCATTTATCTCTTTGTAACTCTTCCCAGCACCCCTTCCACAGGATGTCTGGTATGCTCTGACAGTGGTGCCTCACTGTCAGCCTGGGGCACTACTCACCTCTGCTCTGCCAGTCACCCTCTCCAAGGGAACATCAGTACCTACCAGCAGTTGTGGCTTACCTTCAGTCTCACTGCCACAGGGTAGCTCCCTCACTGAAGTAGCCACATCACCATTCCTGGCTTCAGGTGTCTGGTCTGTCTGGGTCTCTCCCTAGGCTACCAGAACCACATGCCTGTGTCCAAGCCTGACAGTGTGTCACTGCATGCACACAAGGTACTGCATTATCAAAATCATTCCTTATCAAGACATCTGCAGGGGTATACTCAAGCACACCTACTTGCTTGCTTCCTTTTCCACCCTCCAAGTCAAGGTGAACCCTGGCCGAAGCCATTTGGAAAGGGATCCCTCCTAAAGCTCTGACTGGAGTGTGGAGTGGACTGCCCAAACAAGTATTGCTCCTCTTTTACCACTGCAGGCTTCACAATGGTTATATCAGAGGCTGTATCTCTCTTGGCAGTGGTCTGTTTTCCATCCACCAAGATCAGATATAAACTCTGCTGGTACTTTGGTATCCCTGTTGTCTCCAGACAACTTACCACTAGCATTCTGTTATTCCCACTTGCTGGCTCCCCCACCATGCCTCCATGGACATCTGTATGCTACAAGGCCCCACTGGTTATATTTAAAACATTTAACCCTTGATCCTAGCCATGTACCTGAACTAGTGGCTTCCCCTGTTACTGTTAAACATTGCTGGGGTGGTTTAGGCTGCCCATCATGGGTTCCCTTATATCTGTGTGCAACACTGGGTATGCCTTTCCTGTGCAGTGATGCTAGGTATAGGTCTCCTTTTTTCCACCAACTCATCTGCAGAGTTGCATTCCCTGTCTGCCAACCAGATTCTCATGTCCTCAGACAAAGTGCTAAGGGCTTTTTCCCTCACCTAAAGGTCTGCCAGCTTTTCAAAAGTGGTGGCCTGACACCCACTCACCCATCTATGAAAATAAGTGCTTAGTTCAGCAATATAATCACATATACTTTCATCTGCCTTGCGTTTATGCTCATGAAACTTTTTCTGTAAGCTTCAGGTGTTAACTTAAAACACTGTAATGAACAATGCTTAACTTGATCATAATCTCAACCATCAGTATCAGACAATTTAGACACAACAGTTACAGCTTTACCATGGAGTAAGAGGACGAGGAACTATACCCAGAGCCCTTGGTCAACATTATACTGTATGCATACTCTAGATAAATAAAAAAAAACAGCCGTAAAACACACCAAACTATTATTTTCAGCAAATCCAGTAAGCACTTTCGTCTCCCAACACTGAGGTTGGTGTAATGGTTAAGGTGGTTACCTTAGAAACACAAGGTGCAGGGTTTGATTCTCACATGGGGTAATTGGCTAGGCTTAAAATGGCCCATGAGGACAGTTAGCCTAGTACTGAATCTATGAATCAGACTGAATAAACTGCACTATAAAATGCATTTAAATACATCAAAATACATTGCATGACTTGTCAGGCTAATGCCTTAACCCTTTCCTTTTCAAGTAAGCCACAAAGCCTTCACGGCTATTCAGCCCTGGTGGGTAACATGCATTCAACCTGACTTGCCATAAATATTCAAGCCAACGTAATTCTTCCTCAGCATTAAACATTGTTGCATAATCCTTTATTTCACCTAACACTAAAAATTTGAAATCTTTCTGATAATTCCCTGTTTTATAATGCTTACTTATAGCATTATTTTCATCTTTGATCTCAACTGCTCTTTTGTGATTGTACATTCTTTTATTTAATTCTCTGCTGGTGCGTCCTACATAAAATGCTCCACATGACCTGCAAATAATCAAATACACTACATATTTAGATTTGCATGTAAATGTCCATTAATATTAATTTTATAGCTGTCATAAACTAAATCACATAAATTGCAAGCTAAACATTTGTGCATTCTTCTACTCACTACCTTTTCATATTTAATGTTCAGCTTACTCTGAAACAAGATTTTACAACTTTTTCCTTTTTTCTGCACAAACATAGGGTGTTTTCTTACTACTTTATAAACATCTTCACAGCTTTTTAAGATCTTCCAATTATTATTTATAATACGTTTAATAGCTCCAGAGTCTACACTATTAGAAATTTGCATAGCTGTACTATAATCTTTATTTCCAGCTCTTGGAGTAGTAAGATTTGCATTCTTTCTGACTGTCCTGATTTGTTCTAGTCTATTCTTCATTAAATCCTTTGGATATCCTCTTACTACAAATTTATGGCATAAATTATTGCTTTCTGTTTCAAAATCTTCATCTTTCATAGTTAGCTGATTAACTCTCATTAGTTGTCTCTTAATCACATTTTCCTTAGTTTTCTTTGAATACATGCTAGTAAAGTGCTAATATGCGTTATTCTGCACATTCTTTTTTTGTTGATCTTTGAAAATAACTTGCCATTTTCTTTAAAAATTATTACAGCTAAATATGCTATACTTTGCAAATCAAAAGACGATGTGAAATGTAAATAACTCCCCCTCCATACAATAAACACATTATCAATAAAACACTTGTACATAATTATATTTTCAATAAACTTCTCAACTAAAATATGCATTTTCTCCCAGCTATTCATAAAAATATTGGCATAACTGGGTGCCATTGCTGTCCCCATTGCCACACAATTGGTTTGATGGTAAATCACTTCATTAAACTTAAAGAAGTTGTAATTATGGATGGCATCCAGCATTTCCATCAATTGCTCTATTGTCTTACTTGAAAATAGCCCTGAGGCTATTAGTTCCATCCAAACTACTTCCATGCCTTCCCCATTTGGAATTACTGTATACAGAGATTTTATATCTAAAGTGACTAATAAAATCAGACTCTAATACATTTACTCTCAGAATATTTTGAATAAAATCAAATGTGTCTTTAATATATGAATCACTCCTTATAGCCACTTTTTGCAAGTGTTTAGCCACAAAGATAGAAATGGCTTCTGTTTTCATACCTTCACTAGCCACAATTGGTCTCAAAGACGGGTTTTCAAGTCTTTGTAAATTTTTGGTAAACCAAAAATTCTACTAAATTTAGGGAAGTCATTTCTAATATATTTCCTAATTTGCTCTGTGATTCTCCCTGTGTAAAACCATTCTTCAATCAAAGCATCAATAAATGCATACGATTTTTTGACTTTCAAAAAAGACACTTTTTCATAAACAGCAGTGTCAGCCAACATTACACACATTTTTTGTTCATAACCAGCTCTGTCTAATAAAATCAAAGAATTCCCTTTGTCAGCTTTGCAAGTTAAGTGAGAGGGACATGCACTTGGAATACAAATGGATACACTCAGCACTTACTGATGCAAACCTCTCTGGATCAAATACGATTTCCCTTAAGAGCACACATGGAACACAATAGGCCGAGGGTCTGGATGTCTCTATATCTGTCTCTCTCCAGATCTCCAATAAGACTCCCCACTGGTATAGCTGTAGGATTAGATCCTCAGCTGAGCGTCCAAGCCAAGTCCTCCAGCACCCCCTCTGTAAACCCAGTGCTTCATGTCCCTGGCCCAAGTAGGTGAAACACACACTCTTTAAGATTTAATTTTCACACACACACCTGGGAAAGGCTGGAAGAGGTTTACTGGCTATGCCCCCTTCTGCCCAGACTATAAGGTGGACTCACTGCCATCAGACATTCTACATTCAGCTACTCTAAGGCCCTTAACAAAGGGTGTCTAATTATACTGTGCAATATTAATATTAATACAAATGGTAGTAGTTCACCAAGATGGCTAGGCCTTCTGGAGTGGCCCACACAGTATCACCAAATAAATATAAATACTCTCAATGGTCAGATACTTTCTACAAGAACCAGCCACAATAACAGTTTTAAATATATTTAATAATAAATAATAAAAGTACATGAAAATCTTGAATATATATATATATATATATATATATATTTATATATGTGTGTGTATACAGTAAACCACAGAGTTCAAATTACAGGAAATATTGAAAAGAACATTGAAGGACAAACTCAGACAAATAAAGAAAAACAATATCTAAACTAAGCTTCACTATATTCCTGCCTGAATCTAAGAGGATTTTGCTGTTCCCTAGTAACTTACTTGGGCAAGGCAAGATAAAAATACTTGATTAGTCTTTCTAGTCAGGTCCCAAACAAAATACTCTATACCCTGAGATTTTTCACTGTAAAATAATATCTAAGATGACTTGCAGAATCACCTCCCACAATATCTCCTTTTGAAGTTTGAGACAGGACTTTACCAGACTGCTAAAATACACATTTAGAGCTTTTATGGCAATGCCTGGAGCCAGAAAAATTTATAACACTTCCCCCTTCTTTACAAAAGCTAACAGATAATAGCTGCTCCTAGACCTACCAGCTCCAGGCCTACTCAGCACTGTAGGGTGCTGTTTAATGATTTAACAGCTCATTTCCATTTCCCTTATTCATCTTAAAATAATGTCAGCTGGTTAACCATTTCTGTGCCAGCGTCCCCTATTGAAACATATACATTTAATTCCATTACCATAGCACATGCACATTTCTCTTCATTTCAGCAGGGTGCATTTTAACACAATTAACACAAGCAGAGCTCACAAATACATTTCAGCACAAGTATCTGTACAGATCAAGTTGATATACTAATGACATACAATTATTTATAAAATTCCAGATAACTGTGCTGGCACAAGTCTTACATCTACTGCCCTTCTTCTCTTTGGCATGACTGACAGCACCTCATATTATCACATAGGATCCTAGCATTGAGCAGTAACATCTTTAGGTTTCTTTGGGTTTTATTTGCTGTGTCAGTAGATTTGTCAAGTTGGCATTGCCTAAAAAAGGCTCTAAAGGGAGGCTAAAGTTTAGACAATAATTGGAAGCCTAGAGAAGACAGGTACAGACCATCCTTTGCAAAGCCATACAGTTTGCTAACTATGTCCTCCCATTTTGAAAAATATTGAATCCCTCTGGAAAGACACCAGAAACTAAGCCAATTATCAAAGTCAGTTATATTTTGTTCATACTGTAGCATCACCTTTGGTGAAGGTAGAATGCTGCTCAATACAAGGCACACACATGAGACACATGTTCAGAGAGATCAACAATGTCTGTCTTCTATAGTCCAGGGAAGTACATCCCAGGTCATTAACACCCACATGGACTATGACAGAATCTTACCGGTACCTGTAGTGTAGTGACTTGAGTGCATGCGTAACTTGGCAGATCCTGGCTCCAGATAAGCAACTAACTATTATAATCACCTTGTTCAGTCTGGTGAGTGGAGCCACACCTCTAAAACTCTTAGTGCAAAAAATCTGGACAAAGACTAAAATAATGGGGGGACAAAGGCCAAAAATAGGGACACATTTTAAATATTGCTCTTATACACTGAGAAAGTTGCTAGAATAACATAATTTGTGTTAGCATGCATTTTTTTGAAGGATATGAAATTTGAAACTCAAATGTATGTCATTATTTAATTACTTTAATCCTTAATGATTTGCCAGAAAACCAAATATTTTATGAGGAACAGACTAAAAATATGAGGAAATTCTGGACATTCTGTGAAAATCTGGACAGTTGATAGGTATGAGTAGAGCATCTGTGTGTCACATACAGTGGAGTCCTCTTTGACAAAAGTCCTACGTAATATGTTCAGCATCTTAACAGCATGAAAGCTAATATTATTTTTATTCAGGAAACTAAAGTTAAAAAGGACAAGTTGCATCTGTCAGAATATAGGAAGAGGTTGAGGGTGGGCAGTATGTGCAATGCGGCAAAAACTGGAATTTCTATTTTAATGCATGGATTGCTCAATTCGACTAAAATAATGGAGAAAACAGATGACTTGTACAGATAGATTATTTTTTTATGTAGCACCTAATGGGATAAGTTACTTTTGTATAACTTTTATGGCCCAAACATTGATGATAAGGCCCACTTAATACAGTTCTTTGAGACCCTCCTTATTTACAGGTCATGGGTCAATAATATACTCTGGGAGGTGATTTTAATACATTACTAGACCTAGAATGGGACTGAATCTCCCACACAGACTCAGAAAGTCAACTCACGTACTGAAAATTATAATGGAGGAACTGAACTTGATAGATATATAGTGCTTTCTTCACCACCTCAACAAACAGTATACCTATGTGGCCATGAAGGAAGGAATAACTATCAGAGTTAACATGTGACTAATTTTGGTACCAGTAGTGTGTGTCTCTGAAATCAAGACCTGCTGCCTGGTCAGATCATGGCACAGTAACTATGTATACTAGGTTACACAAAAACAGGATGCACACATACTGATGAATGCTGGACCCCTGGTGGATTAAAGACTCTTACTAATTTCAAGGAAATTTGCTAGTATGTAAAAGACTACTAGACTAAGGCTAGCAAAGAAACAATCACTGTAAAACACTTTAGGAGTTAAGAATGCTTACCAAAATTGAAGAAAAAGGAAAAAGCTAAGAAGTGATATAGAAAAAGCAAGTGCAGAAGCAGAGTTACAAAAAGATAAGATATCCTATTTAGAAGGTGGATGTTTTAACAAATACCTATTAAGCAAGATCACTGTAGAGAAAAAAAGGGCCCAGCAACTGAACTATGCAGTCAGCCATGATAAATTTGAGAGATTTAAAACATTTTATTATCCTAAGGTATTACCTCCCAACAGTTTATGGCACAATGATAGAATGCACTGACTCAAGAAATATTAATAAAAATGATACTAACCACTGAATACATGCTGCCACTGACAAATCTGCAAATAAATACGCAAAGGATATTTGCCCCAATTTTATCTGGGTTAGGGCTGGGAGCAGTACAAGAGAATGACTATTACAAATTAGAGGGAGAAATTATTAAGGCAGAGATCCTGGCTGCCATTAGAGGTTTAAAATCAGGGAAGGCAATGGGCTTAAATAGGCTTCCACAACATTTTTAAGGCTGATTAAAATGATCATTTGGGTGTCATTAGTACAGTTATATAAAGAAAGGAAAAGCAAAGATAGTTTCCTAATAACTCCCAAGATGCCAAGGTACTGATATTTCCCAAACCTGATAAGAATAAGGCCATTCTTCCCAACTATCACCCTATCTCTTTAATTCAATTTAATTAAAGATGGTTGTCAAGATTCTGGTGAATAGACTGGCTAATGTGCTCTCCAAGTTTATCTCAGAGTATCAACAAGGTTTTTTAAAAAGACCAGAAGAACAGAAGTTATAACCCTGATATGGATAGAGTTTGGCTAAATTTTCAAAGATGGTGTGAGAAGCTTAATCACCAAAAATTAGCCATTCTAATAGACTTAAAAAAGGGTTTTTGATTTTTTTGAATGGGTAGTTATTTGGGGGATCTTAGCCTTTATGAAAATCCACCATCCTTCATACAAAAATGTAAATTACTTTTTTTCAAATCCAACGATGAAGATTGCAACCAATAGCCTACTGTTGGATTCAGTAAGTTTAATCAGAGGATTGCATCAGAGTTGTCTTCTATCACTACTGTTTACATTTACAACAGAGATTTATATAAAATATTTAACAATTCACTTAAATGAGTTTAGGATTTAATTTCCCTCTCAATAATCAATTACATCTTCGTGGATCACAGACAAATGAGTCATATGGGTAGCTAATCAACAACACATCATTGATGTATACTGTTATATTTCAGTTTCTAAGAACAATTCACAGGGTTAGCAATTAACAGCAAAACAACTGTTTTCCTTTACCTAAATTGACTTGAGAGGATTTGACTCAATTTGTTGCACAAAAGCAATGGAATATATCCCTGGACTCTTCAAACATTTTAGACAAGAACTGCAAACTACTTTACCAAGCATTAATTAATAAAATTACTTGCTGGAAGAAAACCCACCTCCCATTTTAAGTAAGGTTCAAAAGGTGAAGATACATATACTTCCCTGTATCCTGTACATTATGTGACATCTTCCTCATTTATACAAAACTAATAATTTAGTGAAATTTCAAAAACTAATAGCTAGCTTTATTTGGAATAGAGCTCATCCTAGACTTAGTAGGGTCAAGTTATTTTTGCTTACCAAACAAAGGGGGGTTGGTTTGCCCAGTCTCAAATGACATAATAAAGCGGTTGACCAAAGTCAGTATTGGTTATTAAGATATTCTCTCAGACTGATATAGCTCCACCTGGAACTTACACTAATTAGGGAATAATTGCTAACTAAATGCTCCATTAACTCAAGGAAAATATGAAATCTGGGTGGCTTGGAAAAATGGGTGGACAAGAAAGTAATAGGCTGGATAATAAACAGTAAGACTATTCTTTTATCTGTAGGATTTGGGATTCCAATTATTTCAAGGTGGATGGGAAGTCCTTCACTTACATAAGTGGATTGATATGCACATCATCATCTTCATACAGGCTATCTGGCACCCTAGGAAACAAGAGTTAAAGCAGTTTAACAATTTGTATGAGATTGTAGGCAATTAAAGGGTCTACTGGTGCAAGACTTAGTGAAAGGCTATAAGTCACTGAAAGGGCCTTCCATTCTCTTATGACTGGGTTACCAATATTTAGAACTATGCAACTATCAGAAATGTTAAAAATAAGCATATTCTGCAAGGAACAGTATAAGGGAAATATGGCTATACTGCAGATGCACTGGGGTACTGGCCAAAATATATAGAAGTATCTCACACTTCATTAAAATTGGTCACTGCTCTACAAAATGTTTTTTTTCATACAATATTCCCAGTATTCTTCAAGTTACAAAGTTTAAGTTACCCATAGGTGACAGTCTGATTATCCAGTAGGGGATGGTCAATGTCAACTATCTGTTGGCATTTTGGGGAACAAGAAGCAGATTATTACCATATGATTTGGTTATGTCCACCAGTTGCCACTAAATACACTATCTTCTGTTCATAGGTTCATAGGTTCATAGATTAGTACTAAGCTAACTGCGCTTGCGAGCCACTTAAAGCCTAGCCAATCATCCCTTGTGAGACTCAAACCCTGCACCCTGTGTTTGGAAGGCAAACACCTTAACCATTAGGCCATCCTACCTACAGTTAGCCACCACATTCCCTCCACTGGAGAGGAAAGATTATTGGTTGCTGGGACCTAGTACAGATAGTTCCCACCTATCTTTTACCATATGCACTCAGATGAGAATTGTATACCTATCCTTTACTAGCTTTGTGTTCAAACACTTGAAAAGTTTACCACTGAAATGGCAAAATTTTTACCCATACCTTATACACTGATTCACAGCTTGGTCTTTTATCAAGATGAATATAAAGGAATGGAACTCTCTGTGACATACTTTCATTTATAGCATACACACCTAAATCCAACTAACAATGTTTGTGCTAGAATTTGTAATGCTATTGATTTGTCACAGGCAATATAAGGCTGTACTGGCACCACCATGGTCTATTTCAAAGGTTCATGGACTAAGCATTGAATTAGGCTAAGTCTAGTAGTAAGCTTTATTTGATACATTACAGTTAACTCTATAGCAGGTAATGATAGGTGCTAAGGTATTCTAGTCTGGTTAGCAATGGGGAGTGATTTGTGTTGAAAGAATGCCTTATAACATGAGAGTTACAGCAGTTTATAAGAATTTTGAACGATATAGATACCAGCTACCAATTTAATGTGCTATATTGTCTGCAATGATTAAATGGTTTTATGACAGAACTCTTTACCAGTCAGTCATTTATCAGTATTATAGGGATTTTTGAATAGCATTGTCTGATTATGTTAGACTATTCTGTTCACCATTTTTGTATTATATATTTGCTGTCAGATATTAAGTTATTGTAATAAACTTTAACTGTGCTTAAAAAAAACTTTACATTATGCTTCATGTGACATGACTACTTTGAAATTGATTGGCAGACTATAAATCTGGCTATGTAAATAGTAAAATACATAATGATTGTTTAAGTATCTCCTGTCAGGAGACTACCTACTTCTCAACTCCACTAACTATTCTCTTCCCTACTATCACCTCCCCCCTCTACTCTTCATGTAACTTGATCTACTAAACCCTTATTTAATTTCCAGTTTACTACAAATTAGCTACTCTCATTCCATCCCTAATCTCAAATACCTCTATCCCATTTAACTTCTCTTCCCACTCTATCCCAAAATTGTTCTACACCTTACTTCACAATGCATATCTCACTGCTCGCTAAACTCCTGCTGTTTCAGCTAATCATCTTACATATTCTCTCATCACCTTATACACCATTACCTTCCTTCCATAAACATCCTACCATACTTCAATGATTTTGTATACTCAAAAAAAACAGTATCCATCTCTCCTTCTAGCCTACCATCTAACACCCAACTTCCTAAAATAAAAATACCTCATTCCTATTCTTCATCATCAAAAAACAAGATTAAGTATAATATATACTTCCCATTAACATCTAGGACTAAACTGTACCCCACCACACTACTCACATCTGGTGACATACATCCCAATCCAGGTCCAAACTCTAAATCTAGCCCCATTATAAACTCCTCTCCCACCTCAGCCTACTTACCCTCACCACACAAACAAATCTCTTTTTATTCTATCAATACCCAAGGCATCCTCAACAAAGTCTCCCAGTTTCATGCATGGATAGCAAATCACACCCCAGATGTTATTGCAGTTACAGAAACCTGGCTTAAACCTCACAACCTTGACAAACATATTCTCCCCCCTGGTTATAACATAATTCGCCTTGACTGTAATAAAAAAAAAGGACTGTGGAGTTGCTGTGATTTATTCTAACCATTTTACTATTTCTCATCATACACAGTCTATTCCATCTTTCTCTCCAGCTTTAATGCTGACAGTTAACCTTAAACTCAATAACTATACCACCATTACTATAGTAGCCATCTACATTCCTCCAGGTGACAACACTCCCCTCTTGGAAAACATTCTCTCCTATCTCTCCCTGAACATCATTAATGAAACAATCCTCCTTGGTGACACAAATATAAATTGGCTAACCCTCAATAATCCTGGATCCCCATACCAAATAAACCTATATGGAATTACAAAGCTAATTACCAAACCGACACATTCAAATAATTCCCACTCCACATGTACCCTCTTAGACTAGATACTTGTCACAACCCCCTCTAAATATCACAATCCAGAAACTCTTCCTGACTCCTTGAGTGACCACTCACTCATAAAAGTGCTAAGGTATACAAACCATCTCTCTAAACCTCACAGATATATCACCAGACATAATCTCTCTAACTTCAACCTGGAAACATTTAACACCCTCATCTCATGAGTATGCTGGGACTTTCTCACTCAGCTCCCCTTAGATGAAGCCGTCATAGCCTTCAACTCTACTTTTCTTGATATCTTAAACTTATTAGCCCCAATCCATAAAATTAGGACAAAAGCAACAATATCTCATTGGCTAACAAAATCCATACAAACGCTCATGAGGTCTAGAGATAGGTCCTAGAAAAAATAGCTACAAACAAAAAAAAAGACCTAGCTGACCTACAGAGATATAAAGAACAAAGCAATTTGATAAAAAAGCTTATCAATCAAGATAAAAAAGAATTCTACAACAACCCTCCAACAACACTAAAATCTGACCCAAAAAAATTTTGGCATGCAATAAACCAAATACTTCATCCTGGTAACCCCACCTCACCCAGCCCTTGTCCTGACAAGTCACCAGTAGAGACTGCAAACACCTTCAATACTTACTTCGTTGAATCTATATCCAAACTATTCAAACCCAACAGCTCCAATATAAGTACTTCCAAAGGGCCTGTTTCCTCTTCCACCACTACCTATCAGTACTTTCACCCTCAAGCCCATGTCCACTACATATATCAGAACCCTGTTCTCTAAGCTGAAACCATGCTCAGTATCTGCTGACAGAATCCCATCATACTTTCTCCAGATAGCTGCACACTCACTTGCCTTGTCCATCTCTATCATTATAAATCGATCTATCTCTGAATCAAAGTACCATCTATCTGGAAACAGTTCTATAACCTACCTATCCATAAAGGAGGTAACTCCTCTGAAATCTCTAATTTCAGACCCATCGCCACTTGTCAAAAGTATTAGAAAAATGCATACATACTCAAGTCATGCAACATCTCTCTCAGGAAAACCTACTTACTCCTGCACAAAATGCTTTTCGGCCAAAACATAGCACCTACACTGCTCTCCTGTGTTTTCTCAATACTATTTCCCTGGCTAGAGATGACCATAAACATATCTCCTGTCTCTTCCTGGATCTCTCAAAAGCCTTTGATACTGTTTCTCACTCTCTACTACTAAACAAACTGTCTAACCTCAATTTCTCCCTAGATACAGTGGCATGGTTCGCAAGCTATCTTACTGACAGACTTCAGTCAGTGAGATAGCACAATGCTCTATCCACTCCCCTTCCTATAAAAATGGGGGTCCCTCAAGGATATATTTTAGGGCCACTACTTTTCAACATTTTCACCAACTTGCTCTATACCTCCTGCCCACACTCATCTATTATCCAGTGCACTGATGACTCTACAGTCATAAAAATAGCCAACTGTCCCTCTGAACTCTTATCCACTACCCAGTCTTCCTTTAATTCAGTGGAAACATGGCTCTCCAACAATAAACTCATCCTCAACCCAAAAAAAAACAAACAAAACGACTACTCTTCCTCCCCAAAACAGTAAATCACATTAAGTTCTCCTTTTCTATCCTATCCCTTAACAATGCCCTCATAGTAGTAGAATCTAGCACAAAACTTCTTGGCGTTACAATTGATGAACAATTAAATTTTGATCTCCACATAAATAATTGTATTAGGAAAACTCACCTCAAATTAGGTTTACTATGCAGAAATAAAAAATTTCTCACCCAGGAAGCAAGAATTGCTCTCACTGACACTTACCTTCTCCCCTGCTTAATTTATTGCTCACAAATCCTCACTAACCTTAACTTCTCTCTCCTTGCTAGACTAGAGTCTGCATACCACAAAATAACTAGATTTGCAATTCAACAATCCTATAAATCCCACTCTCTAAAATATTTGAACTGGCTTGAACTGCCTCACCTCCTTGTCCTCTCTCAGCTTCAAACCATACACTCTATTCTTTACCAGCCATCATACTGTCCGGCTTTACACGCTGTCATCTCCCACTATGCTCCTACAAGAAATCTCCGCAGCTCTTCCCAAGACCTATTAAATATATATAAGCCAAGTCTAAAGCAGGGTGCAGACTATATAGCTTCCACTCCTCCATTGCATGGAATAGGCTCCCCCTAGAAATCTGAACACTCACACATCCCAAACAATTTAAACTAAAAATATTGTAAAGGGCAATGGATCTGCCACTGCTCCAACCCTCCGTAAAAACACTCATCTTACCAACTTATCTTTTTCCGATACCTCACTATTTTCCTGTTCTATTGACCACAAAAATAAATAAATAAGTATATATATATATATATATATATATATATATATATATATATACATTATAATTTTTCTATGTTCCTGTTTGATTTTGTTTGACTTTTACTAATACTTATAAAATGTTGTAAAACTATGTAATTTTGTGGCTATCTAGTTGTTTGACATGTATTACTACTTTTTATACTATCATATAAATAACTAAACTTATCAATATAAACTGGATCGTTTCTCCCTGGACCTCTGCTGAAAAAGGGCTTCAGCTCAGTCAGACATTCCCGTTCAACAAATGTAAAATAAATAACTAAAATAAATAACCTCCTTTTGACTTGAATGATGGTTTGTGGGCATCTCTTAAGTGATTTTTGATTTCCAAATTAATCTAATTGTTAATTTTTAGCAGTATTTTTATATAATCATCTTTAATGAAGTTTGATTTAAGAAATCAAATTTTCCAAAAGTATATTAGAACTAGCCCTATGCCTGCCACCTTGACAAGTACTCTTTCTCTTTGATACTTTACTCTCAGAGGTAGTATGTGAGTGGGAGAGAATGTGCATATTATAGAAATTAGGGTGTCACATACTTTTCACAGGGTAGTACTTTTAAAGACAACAAGACTGCTCAGTACAGAAGCAATTATAAAAGAACTGAACTACAACTGAAGAGCAATGACACACACCTGCATCGACTTGGTAGATTTGCATGCATTCCATCCTATGGGGATCATGTACTGATAGTAAAGAATACTTTGCTACACTGTTTATTTTTTCTTAATGGCTATGCATACTTGTAGCTAGTACATTATACTAATGGGATACTTGCAGACAAGTAGGTTAAGAGCATTTGAAGAAGACTATACCAAATGGTCATACAAGGATTATAGTTCTATATCAGACATTAGAACATAGAAAACGGGAACTGAATACAGTTACTTTCTTGTCACTTAGTGATTTCCATAAATGTTATGACAGACTACCTAGTAATGCATGTACTTCAATGAAAGGCATGTTTTAATACTGTGTGACCTGCAAAGTGTAAAAACTGAAACATGAGAGGCCTGCAGTTCAGATACTGATTACTTATTTATGGTCATGTATCTGCTGAATCTTTGAGTTTCTATCTAGGATAGGAATTCCTCATATCAAGTATCTGGAGCCTATTGTGGGCAACTGCTAACTACCATAACAGTGACCCTTTCTGAACTAACAACAGGTTCTTTAGTGTATTAATACTTCTGAGCTGAAAAATGGCACACATTTAGCAGCCTACAGACATCCTTATATTCAAGAGCATTTTCTGAAAAATCAAGTTAAAAAAATTAGCCAAACAAATATGTCATTAAAAAGCTTCAAACACCAATGATGTTAGTAAAAAGTGTGATTTATAGTAATAGTAGTCGATGAATTCACAACATTACATCAATACTGTAATACATTATAATACACATAAACCAGAAATTATATTTTGCTTTAAAGTTCTACAAATAGTTTTTCATATATTAGAAATTGTACAACCTAGACACACAGTATCAGATCACGTTTGTTCAGCCAGACCTGGATTCGCATGACAGCAAGAAGTTCCCTTCTGAATGCTTGCTTATTGAAATATTTACAGAAATAGGAAAAATTATGCTTATTTGTTTATTTAGCTAAATAACATAGAATATCTCTCAACATGTGTAACTTACAGTCTAACTATCAAATCATCTACGGTTTCATCTGAAGCCATACAATAGTTTGTAAATCAGTTGGTTTGGAAATATTGTATAGCTTCATACCTACTAGTAAAAAAAAAAAAAAAAAAAAAAAGAAATTGCAGTATCTCCAGTGTAGTCTAGCACATATAAATACTGAAAATGCATTTTTCTGTCTCCCACAATGACATTTTATGCCATGCCTCTCAACAACATGTGACAATATAGGTTATGTAAATATGAATGTAAATATGAAAATATGAACAGGAAATTACAAACAGTGATTAATATCTCCACTGCAGGAATTCCTAGATTAAGATTATGTTATTTTGTTACTTGCAACCAATCCTTTCTTATGCCTTCTATTATTAATTAGTCATTCAGTTAGTTAAGTCAGAAAGCTAGCCCCAGAAAAATGCCAGGCCATCACGCAAAGGAGCTATGGCTATTAAAGAAAGACTCCTTGTTGGAACTTAACTATATACATTTTTTCATTTCTTTCTTTTCTCCTTTTTTGTATCCTTGTTTTCTGAGCTGTTCTATTTCACAACAAATGTTAAAGTGCTTCTTATAAATTTTTGATGTTTTTTCCACCAAATGTCTGACATATTAACATGATCTTGTTCGAGTGCTTTCTTGTCCCCTACTCAGAACCCATTTAAATCCCAATTATGGGAATCATGTTAGATATGAGGAAGTGATGTTGTCTTCCTATTCCGTTGAGATGGCAGTGGCAGCAATGTGAGTCATAGGCATATTACACACCTTCTTGTAGTAAGAGTGCTAGCATTTTTTTCCCTGAATGACCATCATATACATTTTTCTTACAGCTTGTTGTAGCTAGTCACAGCAGTTATACAGCTTCAGTAAAAGAAAGTGACTGCATTGCATGCTTTTGGAAGGATTGTCTTCCCTCACAGTCTTCCTGAAGTGTCAAAGCTACCACTGCAATCACAGAGCTGTTAACCAACACTTAGTTCTGCTATTCACCTGTGTCTGCAGCAGTAGGAAGATGAGTGTTTTTCTTGTCCTGAACATTGTATAATGTGCTAATTTGTTTGCTGTTTTTGCTCAAAAGTAATTTATAACCACAGTACAAAAAACATAAAATGATCTGTTCTTCAATTTGTGCTATGAAATTTCTTAAATTGAGACACAAATGCATTCACACATTATACTTTCCCACTTCTGTTGCATTGCTGCCCCTTCATTTGTTATATTTCAGTACATTAAACACTACGAAACCATAATTCTTTAGCATAAATATCAATAATTCTGGATTTTACTGAAATTTGAGGTTGTGCAGCACAAACCATACTATAATCAAAAGAAAAATAATTATTCTTATCTTACCAAAATAAAGGCTCTGTGATGTGCAATGTCAGTAGTTTATACTATTTTATGTTATCATGATCTGAAAGTGGTATCACAGTTTTATGTGACATTTAGAGAAAAGTCAGAAATATTTTTTCTTCTAAAATATGCAGACATGGCATTTTTCATGTCTCCCAAACAGGACAGAATGTTCATATCATGAGTGCTTTGCAGAAAGAGAGGCAGGTAGTAACCCTATTAATTAGGTACAGTGATACTCCTTCTTTTCCTCTCTGCAATGAAGACAGTGGAAAACTGCCCTTTTATTATAGCAGCTGCTGACTTCTTGACATGAGCAGAACTGATTGCCTAGCTAATACTGTGGACAATACCTGACAGGAAAAAAAAAACATGTTTCCATGTGTCTGTGGTATGTCATGCAGGTGGAGACAAATTCCTCTGGGAAAGTATGTGAGAAGTTAAGCTTAAAAATGTATGTATCTTTCCCTTAAGTTAATATCAAGGCAAATGAAATACACGTTATAAAGCATAGGCAGGTTTTTGGTATCTTAGCAATACTGGAACTGTACTATATAGAGAAATTTGACCTAAGACCGGAGTTCAACTGTAGAAAAGGGTGGATTTTTCCTTTATAGGTTCATAGGTGTTTACTAGGCTAACCGTTCTGGAGTCCTGAAAAGCCTTGCCATATTTATCCCAAGTTAGCTAGTTGAAGTAGTTAGGGGATCAAGGTTTGCAGAGGACTGAGTCTATGAAAATTAATGACTGCTTCTATCCATGAGGGACATGAGCACCACCCCAGGAGTGAATTTACAGTTACCCATCCACTGATTCATGCACTGCTTGAAGAGGGTCAGGGAGGGACTCTGTTTTATGTGAATGAGAAGCTTGTTCCAGAGTACAGGTAGTCTCTGTGATATGTATTTATCTCTCTAGCAAGATTTGTTCACGTCAGCAGCTAGGTTAAGGTCCCTGGAGCATGTGATCCTTGTGCTGTTTGATTTACGAATGTGCATTTCCATCAGGGCTGGGTCACAAACTGCTCTTTAAACTAGACACAGATCACCCATTAACAGCCTCTAGGAGACAGAATAAAGTGACAGGACTTTCAGTTTTTCCACACAGGACTTGTTTTGTGTACCCTATATTTTCTTGGTCAGAAATGTCTGTGGTTTCTCCAGCTGTTGCAGGTGTCTGGTGAGATACATGCAAAATGAACCATTGTACTCAACTACTAGCCTGTTGAGGGTTGAATATAATGGAACTATAACATCCTTAGATCTAGACGCAATGTTTTTACTGATGGGATGTGTTACATAGAAGGCTTTCTTATCACTGTGGATACATGGTGTTCAAAGTTCAGATTGCTATCAACCTGAGTACCCAAAGCAGGTACCACTGGATCTAGATGTAGGGGGTTGCTGTCTGTAATATAATTAACAGGGGTGTTAGCTTTCCTGAAGGAGATGATAATGCATTTCTTAGCATTGAGCTTTAGTCTGTGGCTTTGACACTAGTCATTTGTCTGCATTAACCTCTTCTACAGTATATTTGCATTATTAGAGGTCTCAGTGATTGCACACAGTTTTGCAGTCATCAGTAAACTTGGCTAACAACAGGCCATCCATGTTTGCCTGGATTTCTGAGAAATAAATACCAAATAGCAAGGGGCCCAGCACAGAACCCTGTGGTACAACACTGGTGACTGGTGTATTGCTAGATGTGAAGTCACCCACCTTGACAGTATGCGCCCTGTCGATGTGTTAACTGGCTAACTATCTGGTGATATAGGGGTTAATTTCCAATTGGGAGAGTTTATCTACAATACCTGAGTGGGTATTGTGGCAAATGCCTTTGCCAGGTCAAGATAGGCAGTATCTGCTGTTTTTGACTCATCCAGGGCTTTGGTGACTCTCTCAAAGAAGTCAACAAGGTTCAACAAATATGATCTGCCCTTAATGAATCCAAACTGGCTGGGGTTCAGTGTTTGGAGATTGCCTATGTCCTTGCTGATAAGCTCCATAATGATTTTTTCCATGGCCTTGCCAATCAGGCTAGTCAGGCTTATGGGTCTATAATTACCAGGGTTGGTTGATGGTCCTTCTTTGTGCAGAGGGATTACTGTTGCTGTCCTCCATTCTGCCTGGACATAACAAGTTTGCAGGCTGTGATTAAACAGGGATTCAAGTGGATCAGATAAGTTATGTTTTAAGTTGTTTAAAAGGCAACCCAGGATGTTATCATGTCCCACCAATGCCGTGTTTCTGGCCTTGCAGAGTGCAGACATGACCTGCTCTCTTGAGATAATAGGTAGAGGAGTGGTGTCAGGTATACTTTGGGGAATGACAATGGGGGAGTGGAGGTGAAGTTTGCTCCAAACCTGTCAACTAGCAGGTTGGCTATCACCTCCTTGAGTATGGGTGGTGCCATCCACAACCAGTTCAGCACATAGCTGGGTATTCCCCTTTAGATTGCAGGTGTAATGACTGATTTATGGTCAGATCTTACCAGCAAGGACATCACATGGGGGGGGGCTCTTGCATGTTTCTGAGTACTATGTCTACGACATTTGCACCCCTTGTGTGCTGACTAGCTGTTCCAGAGGATTTGCATTAACAAAGTCCAAGAACTTCTGAGCCAGCATGTTTGTTGTTCTGTATGTTTCCCAGTCGATGTTAAGATAATTACATCTCCCGTGAGTAAGGTGTTGGGTTGAATGGTAAGTGACTCCAGTCAGTTCGAGTATAAGGTATGCTTTTCCTGGTTCATGGTGGAAGAAACATAGCCAGCAGTAGGGAATCTTTTCTATGGTTAGTTGAACATGGAGTAACTCAGGAGAGTCATACTGTTTGACCAGTCTCGAGGCATGCTTATCCTTGATGAAATGGATACACCTCCTCCTTTGGTTCTTTCCTGTTTGGATTGTGGTCTGAACTTATGGAAGGTGTCATAGCCCTGTACAGCTCGGGTGCTTTCTGTGTCTCTGAACCAAGTCTCAGTGACTGCACAGACATTAGCATATTCCAGGGTAACGAGTGTTTCCAGGGAGTGCAGCTTCTTCTTTAGACTCCTAGCATTAAGCAACGGTACCTTGAGTTTATCTTGGGAGGATTTTGTTACATTGGGAAGTTGATAGTTTTGACACTGCCTACAAAACACACAATAGGGGTAGCTAATACCTTTGCTAGTAACTGAAAGCCTAGAGGAAACAGGTGCAGACCATCTCTTGCAAAACTTGTGGTCTGTTGACTGTGTTATCCCAGGCTGACAGATATTGGATCCCTTTGGGCTGACACCATAAGCTAAGCCAATTGTAAAATTCAATCATTTTTTTATTTTTATTTTGGCATCATCCAAGGAGAGGGCACAGTATGCTGCTTAAAGCTAGTCTTATGGCTGTATGTGACACATAATCTGAGAACTCAGTCATGCCTCTCTTCATATAGTCCAGAGAGGTACATCACAACTCACTCACCCCCACATGAACTATGATGGAGTCATACTAGTACTTGTGGTTGAGTACCTGAGTGACTTGATGGATCCTGGCAACTGACAGCCAGCTAACCGTAGCCTACTCCTTATCCAGCTTGGTGAGGGGAACATCTGTGTGTCTCACTATGGAGTCTCCTTTGACTAGTTTGTTGGGTTTTGTGGTGTCACCCATTCTAGCCTTATTTGTTGAGACACAGGTGTGTGTAATGTTATGTGTTGTGGTTGTTTTTTGTATTATATTATGTATACATAGTTTCTGAGGGCACATTTTGGGAGGTATCTGGTCTTTAGGCAAGTTCCTAGAGAGCAACTCTGCATACGTGGGTTTATGTGCCGTGTCCTTGTTTAGTGTGTGAAGTGATGTGTGGGTGCTGATAACCTACTCGGCATCAGATTTGTCCATATGTGAGAGTCTTGCCTCCAATTTTAAAGTGTAATTACATCTCTCACAAGAATTATTTGTTTGTTTCAGGAATAAGTGGTTTTCAGTATACATGAGACAATTGCTACATTGCCTCAGGATTGCTGGTCAGTGAGATGATGGGAAACTGCCCATCCATGATAGGTTCTTATTGTATGTTTTATTTAAGAAGGGAATGGGTTAATTTGACTGGACTCTACTGTTCGCCCAGATACAATAAAAGACTTGTACTCTATGTAGACTAAGGCTGACCAATAAAGCAACAATGCTCAGTGTGCAACAGAGTTGCTGTAAGAGCAGCAGAAGAGCTTGGAATTTCTACTGACAGTTGTTAGGGAAGAAACTAACCTTCAAGGCTTTGCGACTATATGGGGCACCATGTAAATGCAAGGCTTAAATATTAGTCAGAATAAACAATATTTAGTCTATCTACCAGTCGGAAGCACACAGTGAGCCTTCCTCCAGCAATCCCCAACTCAGATGGGGCTTGATCTACACACTTCTGCCACAAGGGTCATACCTCTCAACTGCACAGATTTTCGCATCATATTTTTGGACTGTTTCTCAATAAAATTGTGGTTTTATGGAAAATCACTGGCAAATCATTGAGGATTGAAGTCAGAAAATAATGACATGCATTTGAGTTTCATACTTTGTAATCCTTAGAAAATTCATGCTAATACAAAACCTGCTATTCCATCAAGTTTCTAAGTTTGTAAGAGCAATATTTGTCTCCCCATTATTTATGACATTGTCCAGATTTCCTGCCCTAAGAAGTTAAGAAGTATGACAAGTGTGCAGAAGAAAGCCCTCTTAATGGAAGATGACTTGTAAGTGCTCGTGTAACAAACAGAGGCTAGAGTCATCAGATCTGAATCTAGTCTATACTATGAATCTAGTCTATACTATGTAACCAGCTACTTAGAGGCACATAGCACAAACAGTACAGTATTGAAAGCACAAAAATACAGCTGAAATATCAGCAATGAGGCAGCAAATGCATAATATACAGTCAGCAAAGTGCAAAAAAAGCTTAAATAATACTTATTTTCAGTTTTTGGCAGTGGATGGTTTGGATCTCAGCAAAAACTCTCCAGATCTCTGGCCTTTAAATGGAAGTATGCAAAAAGACCACAGCAGGCATAAATGAGTTAGCATACTGTGTCAGGTACCTGAAAAAAAAAAACATACTCTGGAGTAGGCTACCCATCTATGTCAAGCAAAGTTCTTCATTAGCACTCTTCAAGAAAAATCTTGATGAGTGGATGGGAAATAGGAAATACGCCCCGGGGATCACTTCTGTGTCTCTGCTCGACAGTGGCACAGGAAAATAACTTTCTTGGGTGGCGTAAGCCAGGGAACCTTGTTGGCTAGGCTTACGTAGGCCCTTGGGCCGATAGCCTAGTACCTACCTATGAACCTCTACAGCAGGCTGACTGAAATTCATTAATACAACAAGCTTATTGCTTTACGTTGATTTGCAAGTTGTAATTGTAAATGTAGTGCTGTACTTTTTTTTAATTTCTCCAAATCTTTTGGGTTTCTAATACTATGATGAGAATGGACCTCATTCCTAAGTCAAAGTATAATTAAAGTTCATGAAATTAGTATTGTTGCCATCTTTGATGTCAGCCAAAAGTGCTCTTTACAGCACCCGCAGTGTGCCCAGTAATGACTCCTTCTGCAATTCGTACGGGGTTGCATGTATTGGTAACATATCTAAATACAATTGCAGATTCTTTTTTATAAGCTCCA
The DNA here is from genome assembly GCF_019279795.1 of Protopterus annectens. Taxonomy (NCBI): domain Eukaryota; kingdom Metazoa; phylum Chordata; order Ceratodontiformes; family Protopteridae; genus Protopterus; species Protopterus annectens. The sequence continues at coordinate 724,007,755 of NC_056743.1, read as the reverse complement.
TTGCTCCTACTACTATTGGAACTGTCTGGGTATCTTTCTTCCACATTGCTCTCATTTCTGCCTGCAGATCCTGATATTTTATGACTTTGTGTCTCTCTGTATGCAAGACACTGTAGTCACTGAGTGTGGTGATTTTCAGTGATTAATGCTACTTTTGTTTTCTTTTCATGGACCACTATATCCATTTTTTTAGCATCCATCTTTTGAACTGTTGGTAATGGGTGATCACATGTCGTGTAATCCTCATAATTTTCTGTGATGCTTTGGGGTTCGTTTCCAGTATTTTTTCAGTCACTTCAATTCCATAATGTTTGTACAACCCCCAGTGCAACAGTCTTGCCACATAATTATGCCTTTCAGTATACAGTCCTTCTGCCATTAGTATGTCAAAACCAGCAATGGGATGTGCGACTGTTTTCAATTCTGTTTTACAACACCTACATATGTCTGTTTCTCCTACATGTTAAATGGACTTTGTAAACTAGCGTGTACATAGCCCACTATCTTGGGCCACCAATATTAACCTTTCATCTCTTGGTTTGAATTTGCCTCTCCTTAACCATTCCAGCGTTTGTTCCTGATCAACATGAGATTTTTCCAGATGTTTTCTATACTTGCAACTATATTTATGCATTTTCCACATGTGCCTTCTAATCTGCTCCTTCACCTTATTTTCTTTCTTTTTGTTTTTTGGACATTCAGCTGCTGCCTGATTTTTATCTACTTCTGGTTTGATTTCCATTCCTGCTTGACGCCAATATGCTTCTGCTAGATTAAGCAGATAAATCGTATATTTATTCTCCTCATGTTTCAAAACTTTCACTATGTTTGGGTCCTCTGAGGTCAGCAGATATGTGTGGGTCCCACGATTGCAGATCTATTCATGTAATCAATTTCAAGGAGGGGCACTGCTCCTTCGGAACAGGGAATATATAATCTTGGTATGCTCTGATTTTTATAAATCATTTGGTGAGCATGAAGCATCCTTCTTGTTTTCCTATCTAACCTATCCAACATGTTTTGGGGCCAGCAGTCAATCACTCCAAAACTGTAAGTTAAGACACAAAGAGCAAATTGGTTTATAGCTTAGATTTTGTTCTTAGATGTCAATGCTGTTTTCAGGATTAACTTAAGTCTTCTAAAATATTCCTTACTAAGTTTTATTCACATTTGTTTGTGTTTTATTGTTGATCCTTCATCAGTTCCCAAATATTTATGCACTCCCTCTTGCTCAAGTCCTTTTATATCACATTCTTGTTCCAAACTGATGTTTTCCTGGTGCTGCAGTTTTGCTGCTTTAAAAGTTGCTTTCACACATTTATCAAGACCAAATAACATTCTTACGTATATCATCTGAAAAAGTTTTGACAACTTACAGCTGTACTTTCAGTTCCTCCTTGTTTAATAGTCAGGCTGCAAAAAGTTTTAGCACTCTGACAGCCTTTTAAAAACTGCATTATTTTTCATTTGAATGCAGCTATACATATTTAGACAAAATGCATTGCTAGCAAGTGAGAGGTTAGGTAAGAGTGAAACTTCATCTTTTTAAACTGTAAGACAAATGTAAATTCCACATAGTGGTTGAATTATTATGTGTTGCTTTATACAGCAAGGATACCCATCAATCTTCCTCATATGTGATACAGCATGCAAACAGTATAGAACAGATGGAAATAAAGATTTCAGTTTAATAAGATATGGAGGAGTGGAGGGGGTTTGGCATATAGCTCAGAGACTTTACCTTCCTGAACAGGGCCTCAGATGTAAACTTCATATAAAATGCTTTTTCACAATTATAGCTCAGTAAAGCACTGTAGCTTGTTGAAGACGTATGAAGGTACTGCCAAGAACACCCACATTTTATGGACTTGGTTTAAATGTAGTAATATTACTTAGAAGTTGAAAAGGCCAGAGTTTTGTTTTCATTTGAGACTTTACTATCCTAAAATGGAAACATTATTGACAGTATTACTAGCATGTTACATGGTAGTTATCAATAATAACAAATAAATGATTATTGCTTATAACCTAATATATAGACCATTCATGCAGCATACCCCCTCTCCACAAAAATATCACAGAGACAGCTGATAATGTCACTGATAGCAGAACACAGATTATTTAGTTACTGTTTCACTCTAAGTTAATAGGTACTGTCAATGACTGTTAAATACAAAGCAGTTGCTTGGCGTTCACTAACACTGAGCAGTGAAATATGTTTGCACCAATCTCAGAAAGCAGTTAATTAGGGTCAAATCAAACAATGGAAATGTTTTTCTCCTAAATGAAGTGCACTGCACTCCAAGTAGGGCAACATGGAGTCTGTCAGCTACACTGGAATACCAATTGGTATGGCTTCTGAACATTTTAACATTTATATCCACTTTTGTTATTGTTGTTGTTGTCATCAAGTGGTAATCCAAGAAACTAAAACAATACTTTAATTTTCTCAAAAGATAAACTCCCCGTGCATATAAGCATGTCTATTTAATTTACTCTGGTACTTGTTTACTTTACAATAAAAAGGGTCTGTTTTGTACATTAAAAGGTCATTTACTTTATCCTTCTGATGCAGCACTTACAATGGCAAAAGCATACTTAGTCAGTGTACTGTAAAAGTATGACCATGTACAAAGGTGTTTACATGTGCAGTGCATCTTAAAGCCACCTTTTCTGACTCACATCACAGCAAAGAGAAAAACAAGGCATTGAGTTTGCTTAACACAATGACATTATTTTAAAAAAGTAAAACTATTTATTTTTTTAAATACTATGATTGTATAAGATCGAAAGACATTTCAGATGTTTACCCTGTGTGTATGTGTGTGTGTGTATGTGTGTGTGCGTGCGTGCGTGCGTGTGTGTGTGTGTGTGTGTGTGTGTGTGTGTGTGTGTGTGTGTGTGTGTGTGTGCACATGGGCTGTAGTTTGATGATAAGGGCAGAGCCCTCGTGAACAAACAACATCTATTATTGTGAGTAAAATAGGAATGTCATTATTTAAATATGAATTAATCACTGCAATGCTGTCTTTATAATGTTATAATAGAATATGAGGTAATAAAAGCACTCCTAAGTATGACTGTGATGTAAGTAACAGTAGCATATGTTGGGCAGTCAAGTGTCCTCATTCAAGTTCAGTTTATGGATAGTTTCAGTGATAATAACATATGTGATAGATACAGCAACTCCAAAAAATAATGAGTGGCAGAAATATTAACAATAGTCAAAAAGAACTCTAGTGTAAGGCTGAAATAATGAGACTTCTGACTCTGGTGGGAGAAAAAATGGCTGTCTAAGACAAATACCTCATCAGGTGCCTTTAATCTTAACCCACATTAAAAAGCACACTTAATATAACTAGGCATGAATAATCATAAAATCAGATTTCAAAATAAAAAGCAGTACTTGCTAACTTGTACTTATAACATGAGATTCAAATACATTATGAGTGCTTCTCGATGAACTGACTAAGGCTGTGGAAAAATAGTTCAGTCTTTACTAGATTTGGAGGAAAAACAGCAGACATTAGGGATTTTCTTTTAGAAGAACATAAATAAGAGTCAGTGTATTTATTTACATATGCATATATTTATATTTATTAACTAGAAAATTCTGATTAAGTTTAACCTAATTTCATCACAGATCCTAGAGCTCCAGAATCATGACAGTGTAGAACAGAACTGTAAAAGAGCATGGAACGCTAATGATTGGCAGTGGATTTTTTTTATGGTGCCAAGTTGCCAGCCCGATGCCCAACCTTCAAAGAAGGCACACCCATTCACACACGCACCTACCTGCATGTCTTTAGACATCAACTCGACCATGGGGAGGAGATGCAGACTCCACACACAAGACGCTCCAGCCGAGAATTGAACGGGAGAACCTCTTGCTGTGAGGCGACAGCGCTAACTGCTGCATCACCATGGCCCCTTAAATAAAGCCATAACTGAGAACTGTAAAAAGGGGAGGAATCTGAATATGGGATGGAAAGATTACAAAAAAGCATTTGACAGCATTTTACATTCAAGAGCTTACAGATGTTTAATATACATCCAATATTGATCAATTACATTACAGTGATCATGAAGGAGGTATGGGTCTCTCTAAATTGATTACATGTATAGCTCTGCAATCATGGGATTGCATACATATCTGTTGATCTCAACAGATCCAAACATAGTGAAAGTTTTAAAACATGAGGAGAGGAAGTCTAAGACAACCTCCCTGCTCAGTTTAGCCCTAAAATAGCATAGCTCATACTTATACCTGCTGGATTTACTCACCATTAAAACAAATACCCTATTCATGGGAGACTTTGACTACCTGTCTATAGACTAGGACACTCACAGTCACAATGATTCTTGAATTTTATTAACACAAGCACCCTTCAGCAGATAGTGCACATACCCACCAGAGGTTCAAACATAATGGATCTACTACTCATCAATATGGGAGAGCACTGCAAATGACTCCATTGGTGATGTCAAAACACAAAACTGTCTCCTTTGAAATAAGGGTTGGGAGGGTGGCCTAATGGTTAAGGTGTTTGCCTTGCAAGCACAAGGTGCTGGGTTTGAGTCTCACAAGGGATAATTGGCTAGGCTTAAAATGGCTCGCAAGGGCAGCTAGCTTAGTACCAATCTATGAACCTATGAACCTATGAAGAAAAAACAACTCAGTAACCCCAGCAAATCCTGTAACAGTTAGGAACTAATCCAAAGCAAACTGCATCCTATTAAGCAATAGTTTCTCAAAATTCAATACGCCTCCCAACCTTGAGTTCATAAAAACCTGCGTAGAATTGTTAACAAAGACCCTGTACAACTATGTAATGGCTGTATAGAGGCTGCTGTACCTACTAGAAGTAAGCCCATAACAAACTCTAAAAACAAGCCACAAGGGTGAAATCCTAACTTTAATAGGACATATAACAAAAGGAAAAAAGTAATGGATAAATTTAGGAAGGGCAACTCTTACAATGATAGGAGCTCTCTAATTAAACTAAGTAAGAAACTAAGAGGACTAATTAAATTCAACAAGGCCAACTACAAGGTCAAGATAGCCTCACAGGCTAAAGACAACCAAAAGGCCTTCTACAACTATGTCTGACACCTAAAATGCAGTACACACCAGTGTACCAAAATGGAGGTCAATGGTGCACCTTTAGTGAGCAGAGCAACACAGTCAATTTGCCGTGTGAAAATATAGCTCAAACATCACCCCCCGCCTTCCTCCATGAAATACATACTAGCATAACCCCCTCAACTATTAACTGGGAACAGGTCATGGCAGCACTAAGGCCATAATCACAGCCCCAGTGGGCCCTGACAGTATCCTGGGATGCCTCCTAAATAGCTTGAAACATGACCTGTCAGGACCACTTGAATCACTTTTTAGCTATAGCCTCAAAACAGGCTTTGTACTATGAGCATGGAGGACTGCAAGGTTATATAACTTCACATGGGTGGTCCATCAGCTAACACCAGAAACTACAGACCTGTTCATTTGACTAGTCTAATGTAAAAAGCCATGGGTTGAATTGTCATGGAAATGATCAACAAAGACATAGGCAACCTTCAGACACTGGAACCAGACAAGTTTGCTTTTGGTCAAGTCTTCTAAACCTGGTGGACTTCTTTGAGAAGGTCACCAAGGCAATGGATGAGGGGAAATGGTGCATGCTTCTTACATGTACATGGCTAAGGCAATTGATATGATACCCACTTGGTTATAGCTGACAAACTCACTGAACTGGGAATAAACTTCTACATAACTCACTGGATTGCTAGTTGGCTCACAGACAGGACCCAGGAAGTCAGGATTGGTGAAAATTCCTCCACTAACAGATCAGTCACCAACAGGGTATGTCATGACTCTGGTCCGGGACCACTCCAATTTTGCTTCTGCTTCTCAGAAGTAAAGGCTAATGTCAAGGGCCTTTGGCTGACTAAGTTTGCAGATAACTGCAATCTATCATAGGTTCCCCTCATGACAAAAAAAAATCTTGCAATTATGGTTTAAAATAAACAAATTACTGCTGCCAAATTCACACTAAAAGTCAGAGCAAAGAAATGCATTATATTGCCTTTGGGGAAAACTGCCACCCAAGATAATTATTCCATCAATAAGACACCCCTAAGAGTTTACCAGTTAGTCAGGGATCTGGGAACATATGTAGACTTTAATCTGTCCTTTGACCAACATGTGGCTAAGGTAGTAAGAAAAATCATTTTATTTCACCCAACTTATAAGCAAGGGCATGGCATCCATATGCAAGGAAGTCAAAGTGCCACTTTATTTGGGTTTTATCAGACCCATTATTGAGTATAATGTCCCCTTTGACATTTATCTGATGAAACATATGCAACAGTTGTAATGTCCTCAAAGGTTCTTTATAAATCCTGGCTATGATCACATTGTCCTGTATGGATGGCCTTAAAGTGCTGTCTCTATACTCTGTCTTCTACAGGTTACTGAGAGGTGATTTACACCTGGCATGCAAGTCATTCTCGGATACAGCTCTGATGGACCTTTTGCACATCTCCAAGATCAACAGCATCAGAATCACTATATACAAGGATTTAAATTTTGCTTCTGACATAAACAAGACATGTCGGTGAGAGAGATATGTGTCTCAGAGGATCCCAATGCTCTGGAACAAGCTCTCCATCCATGTGAAGCAGAGCCCATCCATAACCATATTTAAGTGTAACCTTAATCAATGGATGAGAAATCAGGAATTCACCCCAGGTCTGGCCCCTATCTCTGTGATAGACACAGACAGATAGGCAGTAATGCCCAAACTAACATAACCCCCTTATGTAACTTCTAGAAACTTTCTAACATACTCTTTGCTAATAAATGATCATGATACATAGGGACACAATTGAGTTGGATTGCACAGATAGGGTTATAAAGGCCCTACTGGTCATTAGCCTAGTATATACCTATGAACTAATGAACCTAAGAAGCATTCTGGTGTTAAGTGGCAATGGAAAACAAACCAGAAGTAGACGAAAATCAAACAGTAACTGAATGTGTCAAAAGCAAAAGAAAGAAAATATGGGGAAGGATCAGATGAGAAGGAAATAAATGTGGTAAAGTCATACATATAGTGGCTAGTATAGAGATCTCCTGAAACAACCTCATGTTGATTGGGATTTGGCACAAGAATGCTTAAGGAGAGGTGAGTTGAAACCAAAGGATGAAAGGCTAATAATGGCAACCCAGGATAGTGAACTATGTGCATGTTGGTTTACAAAGACTACTGAATATGTGGGAGAACAGACAAATATAATTTCTAAAAAAAAAAAAAAGATTTGGAAACACTCACACACAATGTTGCTGGGTATTATACACTCATGGCAGATGTCCTGTACACTGAAAGGCACAATGATGTGGCAAGATTGCTGGCTTGGGGATTGTGTAAACTGTGTAGTATAGAAGTAGCTGAGAAGTATTGAAAACATGAAACACAAAGCAGTATAGAAAATGGTGAAGTATACATCACATGGGATCAACCATTACTAACAGTTAAAAAACAGATGTGAGAAACCAGATATAGTAGTCCATGGTGATCATAACTGTTTTAATATGCGTTTGAGATGTAAATGCCAAAAAATTCAAGAGTGAAGCTTGAGAGGCAGATCTTGGCATCCATGTCGAGAACACATTACACAGAGTTACAATCTGCTGACCCACTCATAATTCTTTGTAGTGCATGGAGGTTTATCTTCTCCATGTACTAAAAAATTAATCAAAAGAAAGATTAAAAAATATATATAATGTGTTGTTCTGACTTTGAAAGCCAGTAAAGCAGTTGGGGGGGGGGGGTGACATCTTTTCTATTCCCTATGTAAGGGAAGCAATTTAATTAAAAATATTCTGTGTAGTTCAGCAGACAGAAACAAAGCCATTTCATGCCCTGCTGCTGCTGTTTACTGACCAGCGCTGACTGCTTTTAGTGCAGACTCAATGTTAACAGCTCCTAGGGGGTGCTTAATAATTGTTAAATACCTCTCTAAATGTTGTTAAGGTCAGGTCTTACACTACAGCGGCGCTGAACCAGGATATAATTTAGCCGGTTTTTTTTTTCAGCGTAATCAGGGTGGTGAATATATTACAACATGATTATAGGTATGCATGACAGTAAGGAACTAGAGTAGCTAGAAGCCTAGGAAGAAGTGAAATAGAGCATCAGGTAACACCAATATTGTAATTACAAGGCTAGCTAGAGAAATGGTGATACTGGAAGGCATTGTGAAATGAGAATCTAAGAGTAATTTTGTAAGGCGGTACAGTGGTCAGTCTATTTGTTTAGACATTACCTTGAAAAGCATGACATTTCCAAAATGAATTTGAGTTTTTGTGAGAAGTGAGCCTACTGATTAAAGGTTATGAGGGGGAATATAACAGAGCAGCATTTAATTTTTTAGACAGTTGGAGAATTGTAAAGACAACAGATTCAAATGGACTGTTCTCTAGTTTTGTTTCTTTTGGTTATATTAAATCTCATTTTAGTGCTGAAAAAAAAAGAAATACAATATAGCAAAAATCTCTTGTGATATGAACTGGAAGAAACTGCAACCTATAACAAAGATATCCCTCTACTCAAGTTGGGCAAAAATCAAAGCTAATATCTAGACAATGCCTCTGTTATTTGCCATGAAACCTTTCAAATTAATGCTATTATACTGCCTACTACCCTTGATGATAATTCCATATCTTCTCACCACCTAGGATAATCTGTCCTACCTAGGCTATCACTACCCAAGAAGCCAAACCACCACTCCAATAATACAAATTAAATGAGACCACTTAATAATCCCCCTTACAAATAGCACCTTGATTACAAAATACCACCAACCCATTAGATCCAGGTATATCAACCCCAAAACCATGAATTACCTAAGACTAATATGTAAATTCCTGAAGCTCACAATTAGACTACATGGCAACCTCACAAGGGATGGGGACATTCATCAAAACCCTGGCCCAACCTCACTAGTCGATCCTAGCCCCAATTCTACTATTCCCACTAACTTACAAACTTTAAATAGACCTTCAAACTCACTCCTGGTCAGTCACCTAAATATTAGAAGCTTAAATAATAAGGTCCTCCACCTGCATGCACTCTTAGATACACATTCCCCGGATATACTTTGTCTTACTGAAACCTGGCTAAAACCATAAATGGCAGATAGTGAGGTTTTACCCCCAGGTTATAACATACTAAGGTCAGACCGTACCACTAGGAAGGGAGGAGGGGTAGCTGTACTTTACAAAACTACTCTAGATGTGACCTCTGATTCCACACAACCACCCCGTGTTGATAATGGTGAAATTCTCATTACCAAGCTTCAAATTAATAAAAACAAAGATACTAACATAGCCTGTGTCTACATTCTCCCAGGTAATAATGCAAACACACTAGAAGATATCCTGTCTTGGCTGTCTAGTAACTACCCTCAAGAAACCATTGTTCTAGGAGACTTCAACATTGCTTGAAATATTTGTTCCTCAACATCTCCGACCATCCATGTAAATCTATACGGATTTATTCAGCTGATATCCTCCCCTGCTAGGATCAGTAAACCTAACAACAAAGATAGTATCCTAGATTGGATACTCATTAATACCCATCCTCACATGTATAGGGCCGGTACCCAACCTGAAGACATAAGTGACCATTTTCTTACCTATATAATCAGGCATAAGACTGACATCCCCCACCAACCTACTTACAAAACAATTTGAAACAACAAAAACTTTAACCCCACTAATTTCCAAAATGAACTCAAAGCATGTAATTGGGCAGTCCTAAAACATCTACCACTTGAAGAAGCTGTATTATATTTCAACACCAAATTCCTAGCCCTCCTTGATACCCATGCACCTGCACATTCTATAAGAACTAAAGCAAAAGTTGCTCCATGGCTTTCAAAAGAAACCAGACAAATGATCTTACTTAGAAACAAATCTTGGATCACTTGGCGTACCACAAAATCCCCCTTAGATCAACTTAGATTTAGTCAACTAAGGAACAACACTAAAAAATCTACCACCCTAGATAATAAAAACATTTACTGCCATTTACAACAGAAACATCAAAACAATCCACAAAAGTTTTAGGCAGGCATAAAAAAAATTATTCACCCAGGGCAATGCACAACTCCTACACCCTCGGCTACCATCCAAAAACCTTTGGAAGACGTTGCCAATTTCTTTAATAGTTTCTTCATAGAAACTATCCATTCACTAGCTAACCAACTGACTCCCTGTTGCCCAAGTCCTAACGCTGCCGCACATAGTTCTCAACTTCCCTTTAACCTTCAACCAGTTTCCATATCACTTATCTGTGCCCTAATCAAGAAACTAAAACCTACCACTCTTGCAGTGGATCTCCTCCCAGCTGAGTATCTACATAAATCTGCAGATGCCATAGCATACCCGAACACTATCCTAATCAATAGAACTATATCAGTAGCCACTACCACCTCCATCTGGAAGACATCCCATGTTATTCCACTCCACAAAGGGGGCAGTTCCACTGAACTGTCAAATTACAGACCTACAGCTATTTTGTCACCCCTGGCTAAAATTATGGAGAAGTGCATCCATAAACAACTCCTGAGCCATCTCATTCAGCACAATCTCCTGGCTAACTCACAGCAGGGTTTTAGACCATTCCACAGTACAACCATGGCCCTCCTCTCCTTCTCCAATGTTATTAATCAAAACCAAAACAACAATAAGCTTTCTTCTGCCCTCTTTCTTGACCTCTCCAAAGCCTTTGACATGGTCAACCACCAACTACTCATACACACACTTAAACCTATTCCCCTAGATGTCCAGGCTATCCAATGGTTCAAATCTTATCTGAGTGGCAGACAATAGGCTGTACTATGGCAGAACAAACTATCGTCCCTTCTACATATCACCATTGGGGTCCCTCAGGGCTTCATATTAGGACCCCTATTAGTTTCTATCTTTATTAATGACCTGTACACAGTCATCCCAACAGCCACCTGCATTCAATATCCAGATGATTCCACTTTGATTTGCTTTAACAACTCCCCTTTAAGTCTGCAAACTCTATCCCAAAATTATTTTAATACTGTTGAAAACTGGCTATGTAATCAACGTCTCCTATTAAGTCCTAACAAAACAAAGCTACTGCTTTTCTCCCCCACTCGTAAAGCTTCCACTCCAACCTTTGCTATAAAATCTAACAATGGCACTGTCATTGTCCCAGATCCCTGTACCAAACTCTTAGGTGTAACAGTTGATAATAACCTCAAGTTTGATATACATATTAATGAAACTATTAAAAAAAGTTAATAAAAAACTTAGCTCACTATACAAGATCAAACCTTTCCTCACTCCACTAGCTAGGGCGGTAATTGCCTGTACACATCTACTTTCCGCCCTCCTTTATGCTTCCCCTCTCTTCAAAAACTTGAGTAAGTCTGACTTTAATACACTCGCTAGTTGCTTTAATCATATTGCTAGATTTTCCACTGGAGCAGCATACAGAACACACCACTGTCTGAACCTAAATAATCTAGGGTGGCTAGAATTGCCTATTCAACTTCAGTACAATCAACTGATAGTAGCACATAAAAGTCTCTACCAACCTGAAAACACACCCATACTTACAAAATTATCACCCCTTATAGCAACCCCAAGACACTTTGCTCATTCAACAAATTACTAGTCCAAACCCTCAAAAGCAACAACTCATCTGGAGACTCTCTATATGCCAGCTCTGTTGGTAAAATATGGAACTCACTTCCCGCTGAGCTTACTTCAGAACCCGTTCTAACCCAATTCAAAAAAATCTAAAACAGTACTTTAAAAGGCAAAGGCTATGTCATTGCTCTGATCCTGACTAACTCTGGCAATATAAACATGTGCTAAAGAGGTCTTTTGGCCACCCCTACATTGCTTCCTAATTGTTACTCTATAACAAATCAGATTTATATATGACAGAATGAATGACTTTTATCCTATGTATTGCATCTGTAACAGTGCTTTAACTTGATTAATGTAACAGTTTTTCTGTATGTATGGAGCTTTTCTCCCTGGGCCTCCACTGAAAATGGACAAGTATCCAGTCGGACTATCCCGGTCAACAAACGTAAAACAAAATAAAAATAAAATAAATAAAAAAATAAAAATATACAATAAAAATTAGGGCTTAAATGTAAACTGATAGATCACTGGCTGTATAAACTAAAAAGATAAGGGCACAAAATGTTCTTACAGTATCTTGCTCTGGGGAACACATGGATATTGGGTCCGTCATGGAAAATAACTATGTTTTATGGCATTCTCAAAGGAACAGACTGCTTTGATGTTCATGCATGTGTCACACATATTTTACATTCCTTGCTGTCTTAACTAGACTATAAAATGATGGATATGTATGGAGTAAGTACATAGGGCCTGCTAGCTAAACCAGTATGATTTTTTTCATATTCTAACATCCTACATTTTTAATTTGGTAGCATTATAACAAAGACTCATATAAGGAAAGTCATCCATAATCTTATTTTTATTTTTATTTTACATTTGTTAACCGGGATAGTCTGACTGGATATTTGTCCATTTTCAGCGGAGGCCCGGGGAGAAAAGCTCCAAACAGTAACAAAAATATCATTACCTATCATATATCACGGATAGCATAATAGAATATTTACAGAGAACATAGAGACAACCCATACAGAAATTACATATAGAAATTTTTTTTTTTTTTTTTACATTAAATCAATGAACTACCATTTTTCATAGTTTCATTAAGAGCAGTTGTTAAGTTCAGAGTAGATAAGTCTGAAAGTTGCAGTACAAGATAGGTTACATAGCAGCTGTATACAATCTGGAGAAAACAATAGCCAGGCTTGATACAACTGCATGTCCATTTTGACACCAGGTATTGTTTGAGCTTAGCTTTGAAATGACCTAGAGAAGAGAGTGAGGTAATCTCAGGAGGTAGAAGGTTCCATGATCTGCCTACAGAGTTAGTAAAGAGAGAGTCACTGGCTAGGTTATTAATTTTACATGTCTGGATAAGGAGTCTGCTGGAAGAACGCAATGGTCTAGGGTTGTTATACAGGGTGACTAGATTTTTGAGTACAGGGGTGTTTTCAGGGTTGTATATAATTTTGTGGGCCATAATCAGTTGGTTATATAATATTAGACTAGGTAGTTCAAGCCATCCAAGCTGAATTAGATTGATGCAATGATGTGCCCTGAAAGGCAGCCCAGTGGCAAACCTGGCGATGTGATTATAACAGATAGTGATTTTGTTCAGGGCAGTCTTACTAGTATTACGGAGCAGAGGGGATGCATACAAGAGAGTAGAGAGAAGGTGATCGAGCAATGGCAACCTTGGCTGGAAGAGTCAGGAAGCTTTTTATTCTATACAATGAGCCTAGTTTTTTATTGATGGCTTTGATCAATTGGTTAACATGTAGGTCGAATTTTAAGTTTTTGTCGATAGTGACACCTAGTAGTTTTGCAGATGGTGGTCAGGTGAGATTATTGGGCCATCCTTTGCTTTAATTGTAAAGTTAATGTTGCTAGACCTTTGGGTTGGTGGGAATAACAGCATTTTAGTCTTTTTAGGATTCAGTATCAGGCGACGATTGGTAAGCCAGTTTTCTATTGTGTTAAAGGTGGTCTGGGTAGCTAACTGTAACTTTGTAGGGGATGTTGCTGAGCAAATCAGTGTAGAGTCATCTGCATATTGGATACAGCTGACTTTAGGTATGGCAGTGTTCAAATCATTGATGATTCAAATCATTGATGAAGATGAAGAATAACAGTGGGCCTAAAATAGAACCTTGTGGTACTCCCAGAGTGTTAGGTAGCAGGGTAGAGAGTTTGGTCTGCCAAAGTACAGCCTGTTGTCTACCAATTAGGTAGGAATTAAACCATTGAAGGGCTTTGGGATCTAGACGAAGTGATTGCAGGGTATGGATTAATAGTTGGTGATCCACCATATCAAAAGCTTTGGACAGATCCAAAAATAGAGCTGAAGAAATAGAGCTGAAGAAATATGGTTATTATTATGATTGTGGTTTATGGTATTGGAAAAGACTAGTAGGACTGAGGTAGTGCTATGGTGAGGTCTAAAGCCATGCTGGGCATCTGCCATGAGGTGGTTATTTATTAGGTGGTGCATGAACTGTTTTTGAATACATTTTTCCATTATCTTTGCTAGAGGAGGGAGTATAGCTATAGGCCTGTAATTGGAGAATTCAGTAGAACTACCTCCTTTATGAAGAGGGATTACATAGGATATCTTCCAGATATCAGGAATTTTTGCTTCTACTATGGTGTGATTGATAAGTAATGACACTGGGTAGGCAATGGCATCAGCTGATTTTTGTAGGTATTCAGCCGGAAGTTGGTCAGCCGAGAGTGTGGTGGGTTTTAGTTTTCTGATTAAGGTATGGATAAGTGATGTGGCAACAGGTTGAAAGCTAAATAAAGGTAGATTTTTAAGGGTGGGACTGTCTAGGCTGTGGGAGCTAAGAGGCAGTTGGCTGGCTAGGGCTTGGATTATCTCGGTAAAGAATCGGTTAAAACTGTCAGAGACTGCTTCTGGGGGTTTATCAGTGGAGGCAGCTGGGACAGGGGTAGTAGTATTACCAGGTTGTAGTAGATTATTCAACCCTGCCCAGAACTTCTGAGGGTTATTTTGATTATCTGTTTGTAATTTGCAGTAGTATTGTTTTTTTGTCAAGTAGTATATGTTTTTTAGTTTCATTCCTAAGTTGCCTGTATTTAATTTGATCATGAGGAAGTTTAGTAGTTCGCCATAAAGCCCAAGCTTTATTTCTGAGATTAATTTTGAGCCTGGTATCTTTTGAAAGCCAAGGTGCAGCTTTTGCCTTAGTTTTCTTTGAGCGAGTGGGTGCGTGAAAGTCAAGAATCTCAAGGAATTTTTTGTTAAAATACAATACTGCTTCTTCTAAGGGGAGAAGTTTTAGTATAGACCAATTGAAAGAATTTAATTCTTGCTGGAATTTGACTGAGTCAAAATTTTTTTATTTCTGACATTTCTTAGTAAAGGTTGTTGGGGATTGGTTACTTTGTGCTTGATTACATATGTGAGATGGTGATCACGTAGACTATCAAGGGGGGTACCAAATGTATACAGATTAGGTGACTATTAATGAGTACCCAATCGAGCATACTTTCTTTATGGTTGGGTTTGCCTGTCCTAGTAGGGGTGTTAATAATTTGCATGAATGAGTGCAAGTTAATATGGGTGGTAGGGGATTCTGAAGAACAGGTGGCCCAATCTATATTAAAGTCTCCGAGAAGTAAGGTTTCTTGAAGGTAGTGATTAGATATCCAGTGTAAGGTATCTTCAAGTGTAGCTATATTATTACCTTGGGGAATGTACATGCAAATTATATAAATGCATTTACTATTGTTGAGTTGCGGTTTGGTGGCTAGAATCTCTAAGTTGTTAATCTGAGGTGGTAGTATGACATCCGTAGTTACAATCAACTCAGATTTGTAGAGTATGGCTAGCCCACCCCCTTTTCTGGAAGCACGGTCCCACCTGTGTATGTTATACCCATGGAGTAGTACTTCATTATCAGTAGTGGTAGGTTTTAACCATGTCTCAGATAGATAGAGAATCTCAGGGGCGATATCAGCAAGGAGTACATGAAGTTCATGCACCTTGTTTCCCAAGCAGAAGCTGCTTTCATAATGAAAACAGAGTCTTAGCTGTCTACAACTGTGCTCTGACCATTGATTATCAAACAGCATACAAAATTTTATGTAAAAAAACCTGGATTAAAATTTGAGGCATAATGGATGGTACCAATGGAAGAATTTCGTTAAGTACCTGAAGCACAAGCAACATAGCTTGACAGATTTTTTCTAGAGAGTCCTAAAAGTAACACTAATCTGGGCAAGAAAAAAAGATGCTGTCCAAAAGACCCATGGTCAGTCATGCACTTACTAAAACTGCCTTTAAAGAAAAGAGTAGTAGGACAAACCCATAGTCATATAAACCCCTAAGTCTACTTTCATGTTATGGAAAAATAATGGAGAAGATAAGAATGGATACATTATTGTCAGAATTGGACTTGAAACTACATATCAGCAAGTAGATCTATTACTACCTGTAGTGCAATATTCTACAATAATATAACAGCTATGAATGACAAATTGTGGTGTCAAATAATTTATATAGATTTGACTTCAACATTTGACAGGGTCATACACAAAACATTGATCAGTAAATTAGAACAACTATTTATTGATGTACTCAAGATAGGATGGATAGCTGCATGGCCTACAAACAGGATATGATTAGCATCATACAGCAGCTGGACAGGTGGAATTCTTGATTACAGTCAGGGTGTCCTATAGGGCTCTGTCCTAGGCCCATACTTGTTTAAGATTGTATCCTTCAGATCTATTTTGTTTCATCTGAGGTGTTCTGTAGTCTGCATGCAGATGACTTGAAATTGGGTAAACTAATTACATGTGTTGCATAAAGGGCATCTCTGCAAAAGAACTTGAATATTATGTTGATAAATACATCAAAAACTAAGCATATGATATTTGGGAGACAAATTGAAATATGAATATTTAAGATAACACACAGTAATTGAAAGTGCAGATTCATTTAAGCACCTGGGTATATGGGTAGATCCAGCTTTGTGTTTTTCTAATCATATCAACCAATTGGTTAATGATAGTTATAGAACTATATGTTGTATAAAAAGATTTATAAAGTCTAGGAAATCAGAAATGATGAAGTCATTGTTTATTAGTTGTATTACACCCAAACTTGAGTATGGAATAGCAATATGGAAACCTTATGAGAAAACAAGAATGAGTAAATTGCAAAGAGTATAGCAGAAACATACCAAGGACATCCATGGTTGTGAACATTTAAGTTATTCTGAAAGACTAAAATACCTGAATTTGTACAGTGTCTCATACAGATATTTAAGAGGAAATTCTATTCAGCCATACAGGACATTTAGAGACAACTACCTCTGGGAATGTTTGGGTTTATCAAAAAGTAGTAGAGAATCATCAGACAACCAATGCAGAAAATTCTATAGGAATGAGAAGTATTCTCTGGTTCTATGAGAGAGCAGCTGATGCATGGAGTAAACTACAAATTATATGAAAAAAGCACTAGTTTAGATATTTTTATGAACAGCCTGGACACTTATTATGGGAACAACTGTTCTGATATATTGGCAGGCTAGAAAGGCATTAATGCCTATGCTTGAGATTTGTGTATGTATGTATGTATGTATGTATGTAGTCATTCATTAGGCCCACAAGAAAAAGTAAGGGGCTAGCAGAACTTTCCAGCCATCTTTAATCAGTTCATGAAATCTACAAGGGATATATCAGTCTGAAGTGAAACTCTTAATGTTAGAAATGCAACTTATGTATTTTTCTATCAATTGTAACTGCTTCAGTGAAAATGCATTTCCTCAGTGTATGCTACTTGAAAAGTAATAACATAACTTTGAACTAAATTAAAAAATCTCAGAATTAGATTATTGATTCAAAAAATTATAGTTATTATAAAACCATGTGAAGCAATTAAATACAAAACCATACAAAAACTTAGCTGCAATATAAGAGGTTTTATATCTCCAACAAATGTATGACACCTGGGACTTAAAAGCATAAGCGTTTTTCCTCTTTAGATTGAGTTCTTTACATTTTTTGAACAAAGATTACTTGGATATCTAATTTCTAAAATCTGCATATAGTCGAGCCACCTTGAAAGTTTCTTTAGGTTTTTTTGTTTAACTTTGGATAATCAGAATAATCATCGGAATTAAAAGCATACAGCTCGTTAAAAAACAATTATGTGGGTTACAGCATGTTCATAGGTTCATAAGTGTGTACTAGGTTTATGGACCTGGGGCCTTTACAAGCCTAGCCATAGGATTACCCTGGCATCGTGCCACCCGACCTTAGTTCCCAGTGCTTCTGTTGAGTAGAGCCACTGGAGTTATCCCTGGGGTGAATTTTCTATTTCCCATCCACTCGTCAAGATTTCTATTGAAGAGGGTCAGTGAGGTCCTCTGCTTGACATGTATAGGAAGTCTATTCCATAGCATGGGCAGTCTCTGGGTTATGAACCTCTCCCTCCAGTACGTTCTGTTGATTGTGGTAATGAGGTTGAGGACTCTGGATCATGTGGTGTGGAGGGATTGGGATTTCTTTAGATACAGCATTTCTAACAGAGCTTGGTCAGACATGGCTTTGTAAGTCAAGCAAAGATCACCTCTAAGTAGGCGATATGAGACAGAGAATAGTTGGGGGTTTTTGAGTCTGTCCATATAAGGACAACTGTTTAAGGCCTAGGATCCTCTTTGTGAGGTACTTTTGTGGCCTCTCCAGTTGTTGCAGGTGTCTAGTGAGGTACATGCCAAATGGGGCATTGTACTCAATGATTGGCCTAATGAGGGAAGAGTAGAGGGAGACCATGACCTCTTTCTTCTTGGATGAAAAAAACCTTAGTAATGAGATGTGCCACATAGAAGGACTTTCTTTTTTTTTTTTTTCAAAACAGGTTTATTGTTTTAACATATAAGAGAAATATCATAACAATTTTATACAAGTAATTAAAAATAGGTATTATTATAATATTCAACAAAACAACTAAAGTATTTACAAAGACATCCACTACAATCAGATCAATTAATTAAACTAAAATACCATGCTATTGAAATTAAAATTTTTTTAACAAATTTTGTAAATTATCCCATACAATAAAATAAGATGTTTTTCTATTTGTTCTAGTCCTAATTGTGTTTATTTCCATATGGCACACTATATTCATAACATTTTTAAATTCATTGAACGAAGGAGGTGTATCTGAAATCCAATTTCTAGTTATTATTTTCCTAGCCACTGCTAGAATAGACCATAACAAGGGAAGCTTAACCTTTTAACACTTTGAGGTACAGGTGTGTTGAATAATATAAGAGATTTAGAAATAATGAAATTATCTGTAAAAAGAGCCTGCAAAAATTCATTAATTGACTTCCAGTATTCTTTCAATTTTATACAGTCATAAAACATATGAGCCCAGTCAGCATTAATTTCTACATTACATCTCTTACATAGATTATCTTTATTATTTATTTTATTCATCATCAAAGGTGTATAAAAAGATCTATGTAAAAATTTCCATGTATAAAGTCTCCAGACAATGGAAGACGTAGTTCTATAAGCAGATTCCAATATATATTGTTTATCTTGTTGATTTGGTGGGTCCCCATTAATAGAAGTGAAATAATTCCAGTATGAATCTACACTGTAAAAAGTTTCTTGTCTGATAACTTTATGTATGTATGAAAGTTTACCTTTATCAGAAACTTTATGTTGTAAATTTAATATCAAGTAATCAATCAGTGTTGGAATAGATTCTTTAACAGTTATAGACATTAAATCTATTTTATTAATGAGATGTTGTCTAAAGGTCTGAACCTCTAACCAGCAAGTTTCTCTTAGATCAAATTCTTGTTTTAAGAAATCTAGATTTTTAACTTTATTATCAGATATCAACTGATACCAGTACTTTAGATCATTATCTATAGCTAAATGAGTTCCTTCAGAAGTAGATGACAAAAGCATACCCTGAGTATACATTATAGGAAATACAATAAAATTCCATTCCCTATACTTAGGGTGCATGAATATAAAGTTACGATAACTAATAATAATATTTAATGGGTAACAAACCATATGTTTAGGTGTAATAGGTGAAGTACAAAATTCCTTTAGTAACCATAACATGGAGTTATTTACAATCATATTTTTATGTGTTAAGGAGATTTTCATGGAGTGTATACTAATTAGCTCCCAATAATCTTTCCATTTTGTGACATATGACTGATCTATTAATAAAGTAATAACTTTTACAATAGAAGAGATAGTATATAAATTAAAGTCTGGAAAAGAAATACCCCCTTGAGACCAGCTATTAGTATGTTTCTTTAATGCAATCCTAGGTCTATTAGGTGCCCATAAGAAATTTAACATTAGTGTGTTCACTTTCTTGATAATTATTTTTGTAGGTGGAAGTATTATTGATTGTATTAAGTATAAAATCTTGGGGAATATTATCATTTTAATAATTGTAAGTCTCTCCTCCATAGTAAAAAAACATATTATTCCAGGTATTAAAAAGATTTTGTATATTAAGAAAACAGGTATTATAATTATTATATTTAATAGATTTAATATCTTTAGATAGTATTATACCTGAATAAGTTATCTGACCTGAATTGGGTACATATTTAGTAAAATCACTAATGAGAATATTTTTTCGTGTATATATAGGTAGTATTTTAGTTTTTTCTTCATTGAATATTAAACCAGAAATACTTTTAAAATTCATCATGTTATCAAATAGAGACTGTATAGAAGAATTAGATCCTGCTGATGTAATTAGAACATCATCTGCAAAAAGTTGAATTTTGGATGTTGTATTTTCATCTATTTCAAAGCCCTCTATGTCAGTACTGTTTCTGATCAAATTAGCCCAAGGCTCCATTACTAAAGTGAATAATAGTGGAGAAAGTGGGCATCCTTGTTTTGTACCTTTAAGAATGGGTATTTTTGTGAAACATATGTTCCTACCTTAATATAAGCCAACGTTCCTTTGTATAAATGTTCAATTAGATTTACAAATGCATCCGAGAAGTTTGTGCACTTCATTAAGGTAAACAGATAGTCCCAACTTACTGAATCAAATGCTGAACTTATATCAAGACTAATAAGTGTTAAATCTTTCTTTTTCCTATTTGCAAAATCTATTAATGTTAAAGTTCTTCTTATATTATCAAAAGTATTTCTATTTACAATGAAGCCTGTCTGATCTATATCTTTAATGCCGGGAATGATTGTCTTCAATCTATCAGCAAAGATATTCATAAACATTTTATAATCAACATTATATAATGAGATGGGCCGATATGAAGAACATCTAGTTGGATCTTTATTAGGTTTTAAAATTGGCGAAATAAATGTATATTGCCAAGATGGGGGTTATTAACTCAGTTTGGGCCAAAATAAAAACCTTATGTATTAATGAATATGTATTTTTAGAAAGGATTTTATATATCTCTGGTATAATACCATCATTACCTGGTGCTTTGTTTGATTTAAGCTTATTTATTTGTGTAATAACTTCTGTATATGAAATACTCTTGTCCAATAGTTTAATCTGTTGTTTATTAAGCTTTTTATTCATATTTGTGGTTATAAACTCCTTTATTTTATCTTTAAGTTCCATGTTAATATTATTATGGTTAATTTTGTGAAAGTGATTTCTAAATTCATCTAGTATTTCTGGTATACTAGCATAGAAGGACTTTCTGACTACAGTGACAATGTGGTGATCAAAAGAGAGGTTGCTGTCAGCCTGTGTTCCCAGATCTCTTATAATGCACCATCAATGTGGTAATTCATGGGAACCAGGTTTTTCCCAAAGGGGATAATGACACATTTTTTGGCACTGAGCTTAAGGCCATGGTTCTGACACCAGTCATTGGCCTCATTGAGGCCATTCTGTAGGATGTCAACATCACTTGGGGAGTTAATAATAGCTCCCATCTTACAATCGTCTGCAAACTTCATCAGCCAGAGTCCTTTTGTGTTGGCCTGGACTTCAGTGAAGTAGATACCAAACAGGAGAGGACCCAGGACCGAACCCTGTGGGATTCCACTCATGACTAGTCACCAGTCTGACTTGAAGTCAGCTACTTTCACACTGAGGGTTCTATCTGTGAGCCAGTTTGCAACACACCTAGTGATATAGGGGTTGATGCCTAGCTTAGTGAGCTTTTCTATGATTCCTGAGTGGGGAATGGTATCAAAGCCCTTGGCCAGATCAAGGTAGGCTGTATGAACCACCTTGCCTTCATCCACAACTCTGGTGACTGACTCAAAGAAGTCGACCAAGTTGAGCAGGCATGATCTACCCTTCACAAAACCAAACTGTGTGGGATCCAGAGTTTGGAGATTCCCTATATCCTTGTTTATCAGGTCCATGATGATGCGTTCTATAGCTTTGCATATCAGACTCATCAGGCTAGTGAGGTGATAGTTCCCAGGGTCTATAGTCACTCCTCCTTTGGGGAGAGGGATGACTGTAGCAGTGTGCCATTCAGTAGGGACAAAGCCTGAGGTGAGGCTGTGATTGAACAGGGCACACAAGTGAGGTGCCAGTTCACTCTGCAGTTCATGTAGAACACAGTCAGGGATATTGTCAGGTCCCATAGAAGCTGTATTGTTGGCCTTAGAAAGTGCTGTTTTAACCTCTGCAGCAGTAATACTGGGTGCCTGGCAATCTACTGATTTTGTGATTGGTCCTTTGGGGGGAGAGCGGGGTAAAGTTGGCAATGAATCTGTCGGCCAGTGTATTGGCAATATCTGCTGGCTTGGTACAGGAGGTACCATTATGCAGTAGCTCAGAACAAATCTGGGTATTGCCATGGAGATTCTTTACATAACTGTAGAAGGCCTTGTGGTTGTCTTTACTGTCTGCTGCAGTTTTGTTTTCATAGCTAGTTTTACAGGATTTGATGAGGCATCTTAACTTTTTGTTGAAGCTGATAAGGGAGTTTTTCCAGTCTTGGGGCTTCACCTTATTCCACATCAGTTTCCTCCTTCTGTTGTAGAGTTTGTTTATGGCAGGGGACCACCAGATTGGCTTCCTTTTTTTGTAGGGGAGCGTCTTGGTTCTACTGGGTATGGTGACATCCATGCATTTGTGTACGTGTTCGTACAGTGCATTGGTGTATGATTTGGCAGTCATGCAACTATTCTCCATTTGCATGGGTGCCATGAAGTTATCCATCTCTGTTTTTAGGATCCCAAAGTAAGCTTTGGAAAAGTTTTTCATGGTGGTTACCTTTGTTGGGGGGGTGGGGTGGATTTCCAAGGTGATTAGTTTGTGGTCGGATCTAACCAGGGAGGAGCTGACTATTGGTGTAGAGTAAAGGTCGCCCATGTTAGTAATGACCAGGTCAGGGATGTTGCTATCTCTAGTGGGGGTAAGAAAGAGCTGGTCTAGGGCATTGGAATTAATGAACTCTAGGAAACATTAGGCAAGTGTATTGGTGCATGAGTAGTTTTCCCAGTTAATGGAGGGGTAGTTGAAGTCGCCTAGTATGAAAGTGTTAGGTTGGGCCCTAATATTCCCCAGGGTGCTTAGGAACATGGAGTGTGAGTCTTGTGACAGGATTGGAGACCTATAGCAGGCTACGACCTGAATCACTGTCATACCCAGTATTAGCTGCACCTGAAGTATCTCTGATGCGTTATGTTGGGCTACCAGTCCGGAGGTGTGCTCATCCTTTATGAATATGGAAACACCACCGCCTTTGGAGCTTCGGTCCAAGTTCTGTAGCCAAAAGGTGTGGAAAGAGTCTGGTAGTGTCAGGGTGCTTTCTGCTGCCTTGAACCAGGTCTCTGCTACTTCGCAGATGTTGACATTCTCCATTTTAAGGAGTGCTTCGAGCGAGTGCATTTTGAGATTTTAGACTTCTAGCGTTGAGCAGCATGACCCTCAGATTGCATTTGTTCGTAGCTGTTATGGTGGTAATTTGGTCTTTGGAACACCACCTAAAAAAGGCACTATAGGGATGGCAAGAGCCTTGGCCAGTAACCAGAAGCCCAAGTGTGACAGATGCAGGCCATCTCTGGCAAAGCATCGAGGTCTATCAATCATGTCATCCCAGGCAGACAGATACTGGATCCCCTTAAAGTGACACCAGAAACTTAGCCAATTTTTGAAATCAATTATTTTCTGCTTGTACTGTGGTATCAAAGCTATGTCAAACCCAGAGCTGTTGGACGTGCTCCACTTAAAGAAACCCCAGTCCTTTCGAGCTACACGCTCTACTGACCTAAACCTTGTCACCACAATAAACAGAACATGCTGGTGGGATAGATTCCTGTCCCAGAGACTTCCCATACTCCGGAACAAACTGCCTATCTATATCAAACAAAGCTCCTCTTGATGATTGGATGGGAGATAGGAAATTCACCCCGGGGATCACTTCTGTGCCTCTGCTTGACAGGGGCAAAGGAAAATAATTTTCTTGGGTGGCAAAAGCCAGGGTACCGTTTGACTAGGCTTATATAGGCCCTAGGGCCAATAGCCTAGTACCTACCTATGAACCTATGATGGTAGGATGTTGTGCTTTCTCCTATTAACCTGGTGAACTTGGGCATTTTTGTGGTACAAACAGTATAAAAAAAATCACCAGTTAAGATCCATTTGTCAAGAATTAAAATGTTAATGTTCCAGCCTAAAAAGTGAGTCAAGGTACACCCCTATCAGAAAATTTGGGGGAACAGAGAATCAGTTGTAATCACTTACAGCTCAATTTCAGCAAACATTTAATAATTGTTTTCACTGAAAATAAGTAGTTGATCTGCCTGATTTGTATCATTTTAATATGCTGTCACCTATGTAATCAGTTCTTAATTTGCTGTGTGCATTTAGTTCTGATAGAGTTGGACAAAAGTGCTACACTTTTATTAAAGTGTTTTTGTGTGTGTGTGTGTTTGTGTGTGTTTGTGTGTGTGTGTGTACTTCTCTATTTCTGCTTGTTTGATTGGTCTGGTAAGAAATGTAAACCACATGCTGAAGAAAATATATTTCAGGAATGTCTCTGCCATAAATGAATAACCTGTTCTTGTTAAAGTGTTGCTGCCTGAGAACCCCTTTTTAAATGTAGACGTGTAATGTAGTGCACTCTCCTTTCCTCATCAAAGACATTACTCTCAAGATAAACATTTCTCTTGAACAAGAAATTGCATAAGAAGTGGACACAGTGTATGGATCACCATGAAACTTCATAAATAGTTATGTCATGAATAGAACTTTAGATACATATTAAGTAGAAGTGTAATGCATTTTTGAAAAGAAAAATAAACGCAAGAAGAATGCATTTGGAAGAGATGTGTACATATAAATAATAGGAGAGTATGATGGCAAAAAACTAGATTTTTCTGGAATAAGGTTTATAATTTGGAGAGAGATGCCAAGAGCAAATCTTCACATACTTCACCATTTTTAGAAATTTCTGCTTCTGCTGATTGACTTCATGTTTTATTAATCCTCCCTTTTATGTTACTTGATATACTTGTTATATCTTTTAGACAGGTTTGTATTCACCTGAAAAACTAGCTTAGATTAATTTTTTTTGTTGTTGATTCTGCACACCCCAGACTCTTGAAAAAGTCTATGTGTCTTTCGCAATAAACATTTCTTACATTTTCAGGCTGTGACTGAGTTTTGGCTTAATTCCACTAATGCAGAAGATGGTGGTTAGTGTTTCTCTGTCTAATCCTGTCTGTCTGGCAAAGTCTGGTATTTGGCTTAGAGGATTAAGGAGAAGTTTCCTGTGGTCCAGTCATAGGGTTTGACTCCCTGAGCCTCTATTGCCTAACTTTGTAACTCTGAGTAAGCCCCTTCACAAGACAACACTCCTGGGCAGAGTCTAGAAAACATCCATGGAGATCAGTGCTCTACCCCAGAAAACAAATAAAGCCAAATCCTTATTGCCATTATAACCAAAAAGTTATTCTTTTCACTTCCCATTTTGGTTAAAGTTCCCAGAAAGCTGGTTGCAGAATGATTATCAGATTATTGGACAAAATATAACATTTTATGAAGTGTGCAGCATGGATTTGCATCTTGCTTCATACTGTTATTTTTATGTGATCTTCTGTCTGATTTCTTAAAAACAATCATATGGAACCACATTTGTAGACTTTTCAAAGGATTTTGACTTTGCTGAATTCCTTGTACTTCTTAATAAGGTAAAGAAAACGGGTATCCCACTACTTTTTTATGAGGATTAATATTTGTTGGTGATACTGCACACCTAAAAATGCCTGTAGGCTTCCTTCTTAAATTTTACAAACTTCATTATAGTTGCACTCTATCATCCTTTCTACAAAACTGTAACTAGAACAACCTCTATTAACCTTTATGCACATACTCTTAGATTGAAATATGCACTGATGAGAGAATTTTCAAACTGGCAATATGCTATCAAAACCACCCATAATATATAAACTACAGTTCCATTGAACTATAGTTATCACTGTATATCAATTCTGTAAAATGTTCTTTTTGTTGTTTAATTGTTTTTCATCTTTCTAAAATGTTTTTCTATTTTCTATTTTTATTTGTATTTTCATTGTTATGCTTTTTTCTCCCTGGGCCTCTGCTGAAAATGGGTTCCCAACCCAGTCGGACTTTCCCTGTCAACAAATGTTAAATAAATAAGTAAATAAATGATTGCTGAAAATGTTAGAAATTATCTAAAGTGCACAAATAGGTATCAGACCAAGAGAACAAGATATGAAAATTTAAGGGACATTTATCAATTCCTTACCAAACTCCCCTCCTGCAACCACTCAGGCAGACACACACACACACACACACACACACACACACACACACACACACACACACACACACACACACACACACTTACATCTGACTCCATCCATCCCCTACAGATATGCACACCCTCATGCACAAACTAACATACCCATCCCTCCCACATTTCTACTTAACTGAACTTACCTGCGCTGAGACTTCTTTCACCAGTCAGTGAGGGAAGATGTTAAATTTTTCCATCAACAATGGTAATTTACAGAGACAAATGATTATCTGAATCCTTCAAAAGCATAAATCCCTAGCCTCAGATATTTCCTGGGGAGAGCAAATGTCTAGTTATCTTCAGCCACTGCCCTGGATTGCTGTACACTGTGGCTAATGAGACTTTTCCACACTGATGTTATTGTTAGCAGGAAAGGTGGTCTCTCAGTCAGAAAAGACTACCACAAGGGGTAAGCTGCTGGTAGTTAGGCTTACATCTAGTGGTAATCCTTTCTGAATTCTACCCATTGTCTGCAGTATTTGTACCTCAGAGAGCATGAAGTGGGATGTAAACATAAACAAACATTGTAAGTTACATGTTTTATTTAGTCTTTTATTTATTTTATATAACAGAAAGCAATTATTTGTTGTTTTACATAATGCAAAACTACAACACAATCAGCAACAAGGTCTGTAAGGCAGTTCTGTGTTATAGCCATATATACCATTCTTAATGTTCCATATCGCAGAAGTCCCACTTGCTGTAAATTGCCATACTGTTAGAGTAAATAAACCTCTCTGCTACTGTGAAACAAAAATGCAGTTGTTACACTTTTACATGCCTTTCCATTTACTTGCTTTAACTGTGCTATTATTTTAATCTATATATATATTGCATGTTTTTATCAGTGTAAAGTAATAATGAAAAAAAAAATTTTTAACAATTCACTGACAATCTAAACACATCTTTAAGCATATTCTTTAACAATCTACAACCCCAATCAGACTTCAGACTTTTATGTTCTGAAACCTAGGAAACTGGCATTTTAAAATGTTTTTTATGGTTAGTCATTTTTATTTAAGTGCATATGTTATTGCAAACATTTCATTTTGTTGATATAATGACTAACTTTTTTTAACACCCAACTCTAAAGCACCACACCTTAGTACTAGATTTACTAATTAATTAATTGTATAATTGCCAGGCTATTTAATGGAGGTTACTGCACACTGCAATTTGTTTTCACTTGATAAAGCTCAGGATTGCCTGTGATTTTATCTGTGACTTTTGGAATACTTCAGAAATAAAAATACAGCCTTGTGGACTTTAGCAGAGTTCCGGTTCCTTTCTTCAAGGTCGTGGATTATTCTTTGCTTGTCTTTGGTTTTTTGTGCATTACTTCACTTAATCTATATAGAGGTCAAACACAACTTTGGATTCTCCCCTTTACTATATGTGAAGAATAAGCTGCCTCCTGCCAGCTTCTCTACCCTTTTGTAAGAGACCAATTGGTACCAGTGAGGTAAATAGCAATGTCCACTGGCACTGAAAGTGTCTTTCAGTAAATTAACTTTGTTACATTAACACTCCCTGAAAGAGTGCTTAAACTGACAGGCTTCCTTCTAATAATTATTTCCACATTAAACTGTTCAACCCATACTTTGTGAAAAATTATCTTTACCATCTTGTCCTTACCTTCTAGCTAAGCTGTAAATTTTATGTGCATTAACATGTTTTATACTGTTTGTATCATCCTGCAGCAAAACTTCTTTTTTTTATTACGTGTCAATTCATAAAATTTAGCATGGGAGGTTGGCATAATGGTTAAAGTGTTTATAGACACAAGGTGCAGGGTTTGAGTCTCACATGGGTTAATTGGCTAGGTTTAAAATGGATCACAAAGACAGTTAGCCTAGTACTAATCTTTGAACCTATGAACCTAAAATAGATATCAACATAAAATACAGGTCACAAACTGAAGAGTAGTAGCTCCTGTAACAAATCTGCATAGAAAATAGTTGTATAAAGTGAATAATGTGCTTCCATTATGAATAATCAGGACATAACTGCTTGAAATCTGCTCAGTTACAACTGATTGAAAACACATTACCTACAGGCCACTTGTCCACACTGAAATAGTATTTTGGCATGGGTCAAGTCTCTGCATTCCACATACCTCCCTTACTTCTGTATACTACCTTCATAATTATAAAATAGTGGGTAAAGGAGAACTCCCCCAAACACCACAGAGTGGTCTCTCACAAACTGCAGTCCAGCAATGCCTGCATCTTGGTTATATGCTCTACAAGCAAACACAGATTTGATCATTTTTGCTTTGGTAGTCAGAACTTGAAGAAATGACAAACAATTGCAGTGAAACAGATTAAATTGTCTTGTAAAACACTTATTTAACCACTTTTGTTTAAAATAAGGTGTTAAATGCTATATCATTTAATTAAGTTAATACTTTTGAAAATACAGAAAAAGTGGCATTTTTTTATGTGCTGTTAAGGTATGAACCACATATTTACCCTTTCCTAAAACTAGTGTGATCCTGGACTAAGAATTTAGAGTAGCAAGGATTGTGACCCACTTATAAGGGGTGTAGGGGAGTTACCTCCTATAAAAACAAATTTTCTGTAATTTGTTTACTGGTGTTTGTATAATCTTTTGAAAACATTTTCGGTACTAAGGCCATTGAATAAGTGCAGATTTTTGGCAAATGGTGTTTGACAGTTTGGCATCTGAGATTATTTCATGAACTCAAAGTGCCACACTCACAGCAACCCATCCACCCACACACGCACACACATGCGGATATATACACACACACACACACACACACACACACACACACACACACACACACACACACACACACATACACACATATGGATAGATAGACTGACAGCTAGATCAGCTTATTTTCCCCTCATACCAAGCGATCCCATTTAAAATGAAAAATTTCAAGAGTTATGATGACTTCTTTAAATAAGATATAGCAAGTTACTACTGTTTTCTGCATGAAATTAATATTCTTCTCTCTGTTTTAAACTGCATGTTCTTTAGCTGGAACTGAACATCATTTAAAGTGTTTGCAATTTCTTTTGTCAAGAAAAGATTACTTACAACCAGCTCTGTCATGAAGAGAGATAAAGTTGTGACTATGGTGCATGAGACCCAAGTTTGATTAGCAGCTCAGGTGTCTGTAGGAGCTGGGTGTGGGGGATGGGAGTGAACTGCTGGCTCATTTATTCTGGAGTGAGAGTGAAAGTTCTGGTTCACCACTCCATGTCCCTTATGGATAGAGGCCATCAATAAGAAAAGTTTTATCCTAATTAACATACTGTCACAAAACCTTATTTACCTCCCTACTAACATTCCACCCCATCCCGTATAGATGTCCATGATACTTGGGGTTTCAAATGTTTTAGTGTGTATGGCTAAACTTGTAAGGGCTCTAGTGGTCATTAGCCTTGTAACAACTTGTGAACCTGTGAACTACGTGGATGATAGCTAGTGAGAAAATCATGTGTTACACACATTGAAGTTCAAGTCTACTAAGCTAACACTGTCTGAGTGCATTTGTGCTCATAAGTCAAGGGGAACATAGAATGAAATATGGAGTACAAAATGGGTTGACACGTGTGTGTCTAATTTTGATGAAAACCCAGATGTGTTGCATTATAGATATTGGATATTTCCAGGTTAAGAAGTGATATTTGTACAAAATAAGATGGCTGCAAACATATGCTTCTGTCAACTTTTTTAAATTATAAGTTGCCTTATACTACAGCCACTGACATACTACCATCTTCTCTCATCTGTTCTTGACTTTACGATCTTGTAAGTCCACCTAAAATGTAAGAAGTAACGGCTGAAATAAGGAAAACACTGCAACTACATCAGGGACTTTCAGATTTTAAAAGCCATTGGCAGCACTAGACCTCAGCGCTTTGTTTTCAGTGTAGGCTGAAAGCAGTGTAAGACCTGATTAATAGCCAGCAGCTGTGTCTTATGCCATATATTGTTATTTACTTAGTATTGTTTTTTTTCACTTTTGGAAGTTAGACACATCCCCTTGTTTGCAATGAACTTTCAAACATCCGCTTTATCCACCCCTCCCATGAACATGTCACCCTGTATGAACAAACTCTATAGGGAAACCATAACAGAAGATTTGTCTGCAATTATATGGAAGAGTTTACATTTGAACCTGCTCCCCAGTTTCAGCTCTTTTGATACTTAATTCTCAGAGTTTGCAGTGCTGTTGCCACTGGTAGATATAGCACCACAACTCAGCTTTCTCAACTACTTTCACAAAGAAAAAAAACATTTGTTTACTGCGAAAGGTGATACTGACCTGGATGAAGGCTTTGTTTTTCTATTTTTCATAGATAGTTCTCAGCCATGTCTCCTTACTCTAGCTTTGTACTCTTGTAACAACTCTCATAGCTCTCAGAGCTCTCATTAACCATTTACCTCCTCAACACCCACAATTCCTTTTCCTGAACTCCACACCCCCAATCTCCTCCTCCATTTCTTAATAACCACTCTAGCTCAGCAGTACCCATGGAGTCTTTACTGAAATATCACTTGACAAACTCAGCCCTTTTACTTTCCAGTATTACTGCCTCACTGCAATGTCTCTTCCCACTGTTACTTAATATCTGAATAATTGCTTCATCTATACTTTATCTTCTAACACAACTAATTAGTACTTCAATCCCAGTATTGCTACTTAACTCTAATTTCTTTTCCCAGTCTGACTTAACACCTGAAAAGACACTGTATATATACATACCTTATACTATATTATACACCACTACACATTAGATACTCCATCCTTTAAACAGAGACAGCCCTAATTGAATCTCAGACATAATTGTACCCGTAGCTTTACTCTCCTTTTCTCACCTCACACCCTATGTTAATGCATAGACATTAATGATTTAGAATCCATATTCC
Source organism: Protopterus annectens (assembly GCF_019279795.1). Lineage (NCBI taxonomy): Eukaryota > Metazoa > Chordata > Ceratodontiformes > Protopteridae > Protopterus > Protopterus annectens. The sequence continues at coordinate 723,976,363 of NC_056743.1, read as the reverse complement.
TTCTTACGCTTACCTTCACACCTTTGCATCCATACTTGTCTTTAGGCATTCTTCCTTTAACTCTCTGAAATTATTATATACCATTCATATTTCTTCTTATTCTTACCTTACACTCTTAGATCAGTACAGGTCTTTAAATATTCTCTCTGCACCTAATCACACACACTGTACACTCGAAAAAAATTGTACTGGACTACTCCCATTTTTGCTATTTTTCTGTCTTCCTTCCTATTCCTGCAAAATGTCATTGCATCTTACCCTTTATATACCAATACAAAAAAAATAACCAAATAACCAAAATGAATCAGTTTCATATTCATAAGAAATCCCAATAATAACAGAATATCCTCTGCTCTCTATACATGCTTTCACTTCTTCATCTCTCAACTTATTTTTCTCTCTCCTAGTAAAACTCTTCTTTGTATGTTTCTCCAAATATTAGAAATTGCTACTGTCAGTATCCTTGTTCATATCACTGCCTATCACAACCCATCTATATGAACCATAATGTTATATCAAATGTCTGTAAATAAACAATGAAGCTTACCAATGACCTTTTCCCTTTATCACCCAATACTCCCTCTCTAGAACAAAAACCTGCAAATAACTTGAGACTTAAACTCCTAAACATCAACTTCTGATGTATTTAGAATAAACAAGCATATATATATATATATATATATATATATATATATATATATATATATATACTTGGAAAGCACTCCACTCCTCAGACATCCTAGCTATTGCAGAGACGTGGTTAAAATCTGAAGTTAAAGATGATGACATTTTTCCACTAGGCTACACCATCATTAGAGCTGATTAAAAAAAACAAAAAAGACAAGTGTAGCTGCAATTATATTCTCAATTACATTTGAATTATCTCACTGTTCACACAAGCTACTGCAGTTTAACAATATAGAACTCCTCATCTCTTCCATGAAACTCAATTCCATATCATTTCACTCTATATTGTGCCACACAACAGTAGTTCCGCAGACAAAGATATTCTATCCTGGGTTTATGCACACACACACACACACACACACACACACACACACACACACACACACACACACACACACACACACATCCTCATATTAAGTGATCTAAATATTGACTGGTGCACTATATATCCTAACCGTCACATGCACTCAACAAATCCTTATAGCTTTACAGAACATATTGAGACCATGGTTCAAGTCAATAAACCCAAAAATAAGAAATCCATACTGGACTGAGTCTCACATCTGACTCCAGTAAAATTGAAACAACAGACACCTTACCAGAGAGACTAAATGACCATCTCCCTACTTTTGCCTCCAGACACCTAAACTGTTTTTCCAAAAATCACCACTGCTACCACATTTGAAACTTGACTAAAGTCAATACATGTGCATCTAATTCCATCTTCTAACAATGTAAGTAGAACCTATTAAAACCTGCCTCTGGATGTATGTACCCTGGAGTTTAACAAGATATTTTACAATATTCTAGGTGAACAGGCATCACTAATAAAACAACAACAACAAAAAAAAAAGAGTCAAAGTCAAATCTGCAAAATATTTACCAACTCATGAGAGAAAGGAACAATGCATGGAAAATATGATTTAGAAATAAAATTCAGCAAAGCCTCCAATTCTTGGAAATTTTTCATTAAATATCATATAAAATTGGTTATGACAACCTTCAAGTAACTCACCAAAACAATTAAAAACTTTTTTGGGCCAACATAAACAATCTCTTGACGTGAGGTAGAACTTCCAAGTCTAATTAATCTCCAATGTGCATACCAACAAACATAGTCTGCCAATTCAACATACAATTCGCACAAGCTGATATGTCATTAATTATGGCAAAAGTACTAGTAATTGTCAATTTCTGCCTTCTTGAAACACCTTGGCAGCTAATTTCTCCTTCAAACCTGCTCCAACATCTACAGTCAACATAACTAAAACCAAATATTTTAGCAGCTGATAACATCTCAGCAAAATGTATTAGACTTGCTGCTTAAGTCATGGCCTACCTGATATCTATCCTTGTATATAGACCAGTCCAGTAATCTTATGTTCCAGCTATCTAGAAAAAAATGTAGAACTTACCATTGCACAAAGGAGGAAACTCCACAGACTTTTCCAACTAGAGACCCATTGCTTTTCTATCTTCACTGTGCAAAGCCCTAGAAAAATGCATACAGAAACAACTATTCCATAATCTCATAGCTTAGTTTTCTCTAGTATAACATGGCCTTTGATCCAATCCCAGTACAAACATTGTGCTACTTACAACAGAAACAATGGAAAACTGGTCTCACCTTTGTTCTTGGATCTTTCCAAAGCCTTTGAAACAGCTTTTCATTGAAAACTGTTAGAAAAATGCTAAACTGTGTCTCATTGAGTCTACGCGTACATGACATCATAGCTATCTGTCCAATAGACTTCAATCTCATAAATGGCAAAGCAATTTTTTCCTTTCTGTTTCCACTGGCATATACCAGGGATCCCTTTGGTCCCATGCTGTTTAACATATTTATAAATTATCTCAATACAACTACTGAACAAGCTGCACTCATTCAATATGCTGATGAATCCACTCTTATCTGTTCTGCCCACAGCCTACTAGAGCTTCATCATACGACCTAGGAGACTTTCTCCTCCTTTGAATCCTGGCTAGAAAATGATCAGCTAATTCTCACTCCCAGAAAAAAAAAAACTTCTCTTTTTCACAATTAGAAAATAATACCATCTTTATCACTGCATTGCTAAATCAGACTTTAATTAATCTAGTTCCACAAACAAAACTACAAGAAGTTATAGATGAAAACCTGAAATTTGACCTCCACATCCAGTACACAATCAGAACCAAACCTTATCTCACATAAAACATTAATTGCCTTGCTGCTCATTCTTTTATATGCCCCTACCATATTTATTGATCTCAAAGAATAAAACTCAAGCAGTGCTATAATAAAAGTTCATCATTGTTTGGACCTTAGGAGATTCATTTGCTTGACTTAATGTGGTCCATAATAATATATACCCCTCAGATAAACATCTGTCCTTAAGGAATGCTCTCTAATACAACTTCCTAAATATGGAACTATGATCCAACAAAGAAATTCCTATTCATCATCGACAAATCTCATAATGATACGGGTGACTTTTAAGATTCTAATTTCACTATTTATGGTTCAATCTATTTGAAGATTTGAAACAAATGTAATAAAAATTTGAGTAAATATTCTAATTTCATATTCAAATATGGAATAATATTCTTCTTACTCAGAGACACATGGAAAGTTTATTACAACAATTTAAAGCTAAACTAAAACTGTACCTTAAATGATCCTGTTTATGTTTCAGTGTATTATGCTTCTTCACAAAGTACTCTCCATCCAATGATACTGTCTCAGTAACAGTTTTCTGTACTCTTTTGCTCATCCTGCTTATGTTAGGCTTCTTCCTTTCATCTGAAACTAGTGCCTATATGTTTCCAAAGTGTGTCTCTGATCTGTTATATTTCTGATTAAACTCTGCTTCACTCAGCATGTACTCCTTTTTTTCTTTTCCTTTATGCTTACTGTAATCCAAGTTCTCCCTTTAGCCCTCCCTCTAAATAGTTCCACCTGCTTCATTACTTCTCAGATATGTATTTAACCTTTCCTTTCTCATACTTTCTACTATAAAAATCATTCTACTTATGTACATGTGCATATTTACCACTATGTTTATTATACTGTGCCATATAACCAATTTCTGTCTCAGCCTGCGGTATACTTACTCCTGTAATACTTCTTTCTTATTAAACTGAAATTTGTTCCTCAGTACTCTTAACAATTTTGAAACTGTAAAATTTATAAAGATGTATGTGTTTTTGTCTTCATTTCATTTGTAATGTAATATTTCCCATTGTTCAAGTGTTTTTTCAAAAACTGTTGGAGCTTTTCTTCTGGGCTTGTTGATCTGCAGTTGGGCTTTCCTGGTAAACAAATGCGCAAACAAACAAACAAATTACTGATGTATGCAGTGACTCCTGCAACTGGCATATTGACAATAGCAATGAGAGCAACACAGAATCTATGGTGAGCCCAGGTCTAAGCTATAGAATAATTCATCTTTCGTCTTTGCCTTGAGATAATGTTGAAGCTAATACTATTCCATGGGAAGGCATACTCTATATAAGTGCTATGTGCAGTGTAGCAGCACTGGACAGATAAAGGGATATGATTAACACATCAAGTAGTTCTACTGGGCAATAGAGTAACTGTTTATGTTGTTCAACTTTAAAATGCTTTTTATAGGTACAACTCCATAGCTGAAAAGGCAAGTGCAGTAACATCCTTAAAAGTTTTTGTGAAACAATAAAGTTGTATTGATAATGAAGTACTCTGTACATATCCATTGAACTGGTTATGCCAGTAAGTATGAATTATTAAAAATTATAGTATTGCTCATAAGTGGCATATAAATTACTGCAGCAAAGGAAGTGTGAGTGGTGCATGGGTAATGTGCTGCAATTCTGTACAGAACTGGAAATGTACATTATATGTTCTTCAGTGGATAACACTATAGTAAATAAATAAATGACGGTGCATTCTGAGTAATTTGTTGTATTTCTTTACAGAAACAATTATAAAATGTTGCATCACAAAGTAAAACATTTCCGTCTACTACAAATCTAAAACTGGATTAATGATGTTTCCCTAGTTTTTGTTGCTACCATTTGCCAGATCACTTGAAGGAATGTCTTACGTAGTTTGAAATGCTTAAATTTATGAGATTTTTGTCCTACTGTCTCATTATTATCATTAAAGATTTAATGAAATGTGTAGCAAGTCACAAGCATCTAACAGAGATTTAGAACTAAAACAATTAAATAAATAAAAACATAACTACATGAGTAAATAACATGGCTATTAGGGATGGGAATTAGATAGTAAAAAAACAAACACAGAGACACCTATATGCTGGACCCCAGCAATGCTGACGCAATGTTTTGAAATGCTAAACAGTATGTAGAGGCACTATCCAGGCAAGTTTATTACCCCATGAAATTAATATGAAATTCTTAAATAGTAGTACAGTAGAGAGTTGATTATACTTACTAATTGGGACCTAGGGTGGTTTGGATAATCAAACTGTTCGGATAATCAAAAATACATTGAACCGGATAAACTTTTGCAAAAATATTATTTTTTTCTGCATGCTTTTCAACCATTCAGTGATTCCAGTGGACAATAAAGAATATTTTTCACACATGAGTGGGCTACAAGCTCAAAAAACATGCACAAGCAAATATGTATAACGTTTACATATTCAGACATTATGATTTTCGCTACCCAAAAACTTTGGAAGGCTGCATTCAGATAATTGACTTTTCTGATAATCAATATTCAGATAATTGACTATCTACTGTATTCCACCACTATGAATTTGAACGGGTCTGTATCATTTGATTGAATGCTCATCTGACTGAATCACAAATGGTTAAACTCATTTGACTAAAAACCTATTTGACTGATTTAAAAGTGACAGAAATATATACAAGTTTATAGAAAGTATGTGATGGTATAATTTCTGATCTTGGCAGATATAAGGGAAATGGCGACTGTCATATTCTGCTCCTAAATCTGTAGATAATTGCATTTTTTTCCAAGCACTGACTCACTGTATGTGGTGGTGTTTTTACTTTTCTGAGTGGTCTTGTGGTCATGGAGTTAGTACATGTGTGTGTGTGTGTGTGTGTGTGTGTGTGTGTGTGTGTGTGTGTGTGTGTGTGTGTGTGTGTGTGTGTGTGTGTGTGTGTATATATATATATATATATATATATATATATATATATATATATATATATATGGGTCTACCTGATAACACCGACAAACCAAAACACCGACAATGAAATAAATGACACTACAAAACCGAAAGTTCAAAAACACGAAACTTCACATGCCCAACAAACCACAATCCTGACAGTCAACAAAACAAATAACTTTCCCGAAAAACACACACACAGCACAAGCACACCAAAAACCTTACAAACCTACACTAAACCTTACATACACAACTATATATGCACTAACCTTAACCCAAACCCTAACCATAAGGTCCGTCACTATCGCACAGTTACCTTACCCGCAGCCTAACCCTAACTTACTTAATCTGCCCCTAACCCTTAAGTCTGTCACTATCGCACACTTACCTTACTGCACCCTAACCCTAACTCACTTAATCCACCCCTAACCCTTAAGTCTGTCACTATTGCACACTTACCTTACCCGCACCCTAACCCTAACTCACTTAACCTGCTCCTAAACCTAATGTCCGTCACTATCGCACACTTACCTCACCTGCACCCTGTCCTAACGTCCGTCACTATCACACACTTACCTTACCCACACCCTGACCCTAACGTCCGTCCTTATCGCACACTTGTCGGTGTTCTCAGCATCAGGATTCTCAACTGTCGGTCTTCTCTGTTGTCAATCTTCCAGTGTCGGTTATCTCGTTGTCGTTCTTCTCAGCTTTCGGCGTAATCAGGTAGACCCATATATATATATATATATATATATATATATATATATATATATATATATATATTTATTTTTTTTTTGAAACTTGGAACCATTTAAATGCATATCGCTGTACAGCGCGGAACAGTATATTTACCATTTTCCTCTCTATAATGCGATCTCAGAGTTGGTGTATTTAATCAGGAGGGGGTGTGGGGGTGTGCAGGGGGGTTATTTTTTACATTTCAAAGTTTCAAAACTTCGATCTGTTGGTCTCAACCATAAGAAATTTGAAGTTTTGAAACTTCAAAATTTAGAAGTAGACACATATATATGTATGTATATATGGGATTACTTACTTTGGTCGACACAGCAAAATGTCGATGACAAAAATGTCAACCACAAAATTTCAACAACACAAACATTGACAGTCAACTGTGCATAAACGAGGAAAATCCTTGCTGCATATAAATATATACTAATTCTGAGATTGCATAATCCCTGGTGAAAGGGAATATTCTCCCACCAGGTGTTTATTACACCTGTTAACATTTTGTTGTGTCAACCAAATTTAGGAGTCCTATATATACAATGGCCCCTGCAAAAACATTTTTTATAGCATATTTTTTGTTTAGAATGTTTTCTATCAATTGTCATTTAGTCAAATGAGCTTTTAGTAAGTTCTGTTCAGTGATTTCTGATTCAGTCAAGTCAGCATTCGATCAAATGATACAGATCCATTGGAACAGAGTATGGTAACCAAACACTTCAACTAAGACTGACATAAGAGTACGCCAACCAGTTCAGCCTACTCAGATGCTGATCTAAGTTATTTGACATCCTACAAGTTAAAATTTAAATCTAGAAAAATTCAGAATTGTACAGTCAGACCATCAAATGGTGATGGTCTATGAAATACTGCACTTACACCTTGTTCTGTTAATGTAAATCAGTATGGAATGGTTGATTTGGACAAACTGGGTTTTATTGTGGTTTAATTATGTCAAGGAAGCCTGTTTAAAGGTAGTTACCAGACAAGTTGACCATTAAAATTGTTGACTGCTTGAAATAATTGTGAATATTTTAGTTGGTAAACTACATATTAATTTGAGTTACAAAGCATACAAAAATAGATCATTAGAGGTGGATAAATGCCACAAAAATCAATTGTAGATTACTTGTTCATTATAATATATGACTAAAGCTCTGAGCTGTTCATAAGCTATTTCATGTGCTCACAGTACTGGGTTTGATTACTTTCACTTTTATTTGCCTGCTGTGTGACTCTGGGCAAGCCATTTAACAAGACAGTGGTTCTGGGTCGCTCCTGGAAAGGGACAATTTGTCCATTGGGCTTACCTAGTCAAATAATGAGTAAAACTTAAAAAAAAATGTATTTACCTCACTTACTTCTTAAATAACTTCTGTGATTAAAATGTTCCTTACTATTAATAGAGGAATTCTTTGGTGCACCATATTTAATATGTACCTTTCTGAACTATAAGACCAGTTTCAGTGCAATTTGACATACTCATGTAGATTAAATGTGAGATACACAAGTTATTCCTCAGAAATGACCGATTAAATAAAAAAGGTGGCAGCTCTGCTCTAATCTACTCTAACCTTCTTACCTTAATTCCCTTCCAAATTCCAACCCCACAATAAGAATGAATAAACATAAGAATATCTGCATTATTTCCCTATATATCTCCCCAGTTGACAACATCTCTACCCTTGAAGATATTCTTCATTGAGCCTCAACTGAAATCAATTCTGAAACTTACATTCTAGGCAACGTTAATATCGATTGGAATAAAATCAACATTCCCTCTCCCTCCTTATCCATTAACCTCTACAACTTTACCCAAGTAATCCACTCTATCACCCGTCCTAACAAAATACGCACCCCAGGATCCATCATAGACTTGATCCTAGTCACCCATCCAAACAAAATAACTCACTCTGGCACTATCCCAGACACCTTTAGCGACCATCTCCCTACTATCATTCATCGCTCAGCTACCTCCACCCCATATCAGCACCATTACATTCCCACTCGCAATCTTAGCAAATTTAACCCGATAACTTTCTCAAATATTTTCAAACAAATGAATTGGCAAATCCTAAATACTCTTCCCCTTGACAAAGCTTTAGAACATTTCAACTCTGTCTTCCTAGACACTCTTAATTCCCTAGCCCCTCTAAGAAGCAAAAGAATCAAAGCTAATACTGCTCCTTGGCTGTCCAAAGAAACAAAACAAATCATGCATCAGAGGGACAAATCCTGGAGGCTTTACCAGAAGAATAAAATGCCTATTACCCTGTTCCAATCCACCCAACTCCGCAACCGTGTAAAAAAACTAATCACCATGGACAAAAAAAACTACTACAATAAGCTTCAGTCCAGCGATAATAAAACCCTAAACAATTCTGGAAATCAGTTAATTTCCTTCTCCATCCAGGCTCCCTGTCCTGACCCAAGTATAACTGACATTGAACTAAGTTCACATTTCAACTCATTCTTTACAGAAACCATTGCTAACCTAACCAAAACATTCCCAAACAACAATCCACATATCCCTTATTCTTCACCTTCCAACAACTCTAATAACTTTCCCCTCATATTCGAGCTCAAACCAGTCTCAACCAATATTATAAAAAGGCTCCTCTCCAAACTAAAGCCATGCTCCAATGCCCCTGACAACATACTCTCCACCTTCCTCAAATGTGCTGCTGATGGTATTGCACTCCCAATCAGCATCTTAATAAATAGATCCATAAAAGAATCATATGTACCCAAACTCTTGTGTTCAGCCTACATTCTTCCTCTTCACAAAGGAGGCAAAAACACCAATATTTCTAATTTCCGCCCCATTGACCTACTCTCCTCAATCTCCAGAATTCTAGAAAAATGTGTCCACCACCAGCTTATGCCTTTCTTAATCCAGAATCAAATCCTTACACCCACCCAACATGGCTTCCACCCTGGCCATAGCACCATAACTGCCCTACTCTCCTTCCTAGAAACAGTCAATCAAGCTCGAGATTCCAGACTCCTAGTGTCCACAGTTCTCCTAGACCTCTCTAAAGCATTTGATACCATTTCCCACAAACACCTTCTCTATCATCTCTCCAACCTTTATCTCTCCCCAAATACTTTATCCTGGTTCTCCAGTTACCTGTCAGACAGATCTCAAGCAGTCAGATGGAAGAACTCCATCTCTTCCTTCTTACCAATCCCCTCCGGTGTACCTCAGGGATCCATCCTTGGTCCTATGCTTTTCAACATCTTCATTAATAACCTTCAAACTGCCATCCCTGACACAACAGTTATCCAATATGCAGATGACTCAACTTTAGTCTGTGCTGCCTCCAACCTTCCTGAACTGTTGACTAAAACCCAAACTGCATTTTCAAGCAATGAAAACTGGATGCACCAAAACCACCTCTCTTAACTCAAATAAATAAAAAATACTATTTTTCCCTCCCTCCAGGGCTTTCTCTTATGACAAAAATGCTTTCAAAGTCCTTAGCCAAACCAACTCAGCTATAGAAGTGGTCCCTTTTGCAAAACTTCTTGGTATTACCATAGATGAACACCTCAAGTCTGATATCCACATTCAACAAAACATAAAGAAAACCCACCAAAATTAGGTATGCTCTATAGGAATAACCTCTTTCTCTCCAACTCCACAAGGCATACCCTGGCAACTACCTACCTTCTACCATCCTTATTATACGGATCCCCTCTTCTAACAAATCTGACTTCTTTTATCACCTCCAAACTTGAAAACTGCGATAATAAGATCTCTAAATTTGCCACTAAATCTAAAAACTCCACTCATCATTGCCTCACCCTACAATCTCTGAACTGGCTAGAGCTCCCCAACCACCTAGACTTCACACAACTAACCACTGCTCACAAACTAATATTTCACCCAGAAAAATGCCCATCCCTAACAAACATCCTTCACCCATACATCCCAAATAGATCTCTGAGATCTGAACACCAAAATTTAATTTCTATCCACAAACCCAAATGACCTGCTGGCCAGCTTCTCCTCTCTTTCTCACTAGGCAAGAAATGGAATTCTCTCCCTCCTTCACTTAGGACTATACCAAACTCAGAAACCTTCAAAACCCAGCTTTTCTCATACCTGTTATCCAAATGGAAATGTTCCTGCTTTCACCCTATCTAAATTCAGGGAAATTTCCCTAGGAGTTCTTCATACTACTTGCTCCCAACCTTCCTCTAACTCATATTTCTGTTCACCTACAACAGACTCAAGCTGTCAGTAACTGATTAAGCAATCCCTCACTTGATTTAAAGTATGTATATAATGTAAATAGCAAATTACTTCTATTGACTGCACATCAAATATATACCTTACTTATTTTGAATAACTGCATGTAAACTGTCCCCCCTCTACTAGTATAATAATGCAAGAACCTTAGATCTTTTATTATAAAGACAGTTGATCATGCTTGCTCTGAATGCAAACACCTGTGAACTGTGTTGATCTCTAATATCTGTTAACTGTGTTGTATGCTGTACTTTTTATGCATTTGCATTTCCTTACTGTATGGATATTGTATATGTATTATACCTTTATAATTATGTAACCCTTACTGAATTGCTTATGGAGCTTTTCTCCCCGGGTCTCCACTGAAAACGGGCACTTTCAGGCCCAGTGGACTTCCCCGGTAATCAAACTGAAAATAAATAAATAAATAAATAAATAAATAAATAAATATTGCATAACATATGACTGGCTGCAACATTACACTGGAGTGGTGGCTTATCCCTGTTGGTACTGTTGCTCTATTATAAAGTATACATTGGTGAATTATCTAATACTGATATTCTTGAAAAGAATCAGCTGTTTTGCATTCTGATTGTTAAAAGCTGCTTTCACTTGTGGCAAATAATTGCTATTGTCAGTTGTTCTTCATCTGTGTGAATATATTTAAAAAGCTCAAAATTTAACATTCATGTGTTATGACAATTTCTTTAAGTGCAGGACAAATATAGTATTTTTGAATCAGATTTTAACTATATATCACTGTTTATTATATTGTACTAATAATCTGTTGTCAAAGTTGCCATATGGTGCTGGAGTGTTGAATTTTAAAGAGCTTTGTTATCCACGATGTGATGACAATTTACAGGACAGAATGTTGTATTCTTCTATTGCTTGCTTCCAGACCAGGTCTGCAACAAACAACAGAGAAGGTCAAATTGCTGGCAAGTGGAATAGTTGAAGGTTGAAAACATTTCCATGAAAACCTGCAAATGCATAAATGGTTAGGAATGTCATTGACTGTTGTGCATGCATTGCAAATATAATTGTACTGTTTATGGGCTACGCCATCCAATACTGTCCAAGGACCTGAAACATGGCAGAACTACCATTGTTGTTTTTTATGCATAAAGCAGCGTGTTTTATTAGTACAGTTTACGGTTATGTGAGAATTTCTAAGGTGAGCACCTGGAAGAGGTCCATGGAGGCTGAAGCCATCCTGAAGTGCATGCAGACTGTAAGGTGTCTCATACTTCTTATCATCATATGCACCACAGCTGTGTCCATTCATCCTTCAGTTATGTGCTGGCGATTTATGTCTGGTCTCGTTCGTTTGTTTTGGCTTTGCCCTTTTTAGTCACTAATTCACATTATATGTTAAAGAGAATCATAATATACAGAAGTCTAAAACACAGAAATCATAGTAAACTAAAGTTACATCACACAGAATCATACATTCTTTAAATATGAAACTTACTGACACAAAATAAACAGAACGAATATGTGTTTCAGTGATAGATTTGACAACTAGTTGGTGACCTGTTCATTCTCGGATCATGTTACCCTGAAGTTACGTCTTCCTGACTCAATTTGCAAATAAATAAATTGACTTAAAAGTTATTTCATCTTTCCCCACAGTTGTTAGACCAACTGTGGTATTTAAATAAGGTGAGATATACAGGATGAAGTCCACATGGGCAATAAAGAGGGGACTTAGACTATTGCAAAAAAATTATATTTTTTTCTTCACTACTTTTGGATTGATGATTGTTTTTTTATTTATTTATTTAAATTTTTTGGGGGTTTGGAGTCAGCATCTGTTAAAAGATCCTTATTAAACCATTGAGACAACAATGAAACAGAGTGAAACAATCAGTACAGCACACTATTATTGATACTGGGGTGTCCTTCAAACACTTTTATTAATATGTCCAACACCACAGGTAACAACTATTCAAAGAAAAATTAATTTCCATGAAAGAATATCCTTGTAGCACTCAGCACATAATGTTAACCCCTCCCTGCACAGTTCAGGGGTGCATTTCTTTGAGGGTATAACCCTAGTACACTTAGCACATAGTGCCCACACATTCCCTGCACAGTTTAGGGGTGGTGCTTAATACAGTGTCTAATATGTCTTGGCAAATGGCTTACCTCAGAACTCCTCTGGTTGTCTGTAATTCTCCTTAATTTACAGTCTAAGATCACAAAGTACCTAAACACACACACACACACACACACACACACACACACACACACACACACACACACACACACACACACACACACAGACACACACACACACTTAAAACTTTGCAGGTTTTGTGCAAATGAACTCAGCAAACAAAACCCAAATACACATTTTATTGTGTATTGGGCTTTCACAAGTACACTATTGTTGCTTTAGCATTCTTATTCCAAGGTCACTGCAACTGGGGGAAAAGTATAGACTAAAATAAAAAAAAATGATTTTTTTCCTGTGCTACAATCTTGAACAACAAACAAATTAATAAACTTCATATAGACATATCCTAACAAATATGAAGAGCTATTTGTCAAGCAATGAAGATTGGGCAAATGAAAACACAGCAGTTTGGGTTTGAGCAACTGCCATACACCCCCTAATATGTACCTCTGCAATTTGTACATAGAGTGACTGTAATGTTCCCCATTTTAAACTTCTATACTGGTAATATTAACCCATTAAATGTGCTCTTCATAATATTCTACTTCATCCGGTCCATTGTTTAATGACATTTGTTTTCAGTTCTCTTCTATCAGTTCTGAAGTACTGAATACCATTTCCAGAAGTTGTTTTTCTCGTAGGTACCACTACCATTCTGTGTCTGTGTTTAGCATATGGTGAAGTGTTTGTCTGTTACTGTTTTATTGTCAAATATCTGATCACTCACATGGAACTTACTGTGTTATGAAAGATTCACCACAAAATGGAGAAAGAAAATACTTCAATTTTGTCATAACCCAAGTATTTACTCTGTCCCTGTTGTGACGTTGAAGTTTATTTATCTGGGATTGAGAGGTCTGTGGGGAGGTTCACCATCATTTAAAACATTTGTAAGTTGTTGGTTATACGGAGCTTCTATTCTGCTTAAAATATTTTGGGTGGTTGTTATGTGCAATTCAATTATAGCAAGTGTGCACATCCATAAACAAATTGTTGCGCATTCATTGTAGACCTGTTGGTTGTTGATGCAACAGAAATTTAACATATACTTATAGAAACATCACATAATGTTTGTATTGAAGGTTGATGTAAAAAAAAAAAAAACGTATCCTGGCAAAATTTGAAAAGAGGGAAATTTTCATCTTGATAAATAAGGCAGTCTATAGCGTACCGAAAAGAAAAAAAATTGGCATTTTTCAAATTTTGTGAGACACTGATGAATTCATTTATTTACAAGTATGTTTAAGGCAGAAAAATCCTTCTAAGTTTTATGTATTAGTATTTCAGTCTTTTTTTGTACTATCTGGGTGACAGCTGTTACTCCTTGAAATTAAGCTTCATGCCAAAAAGTTCCCTTTGTTAATTTGTTTCAATGATGAATTTCTATAGTGCAACTTAGAGTGCACAGGAAAGGAATTTCTCTCTTGGAGTACAAACTCGGTGACTGCTTGTAAGATTCTGCATTCCATGAAATGACACAGCTTGTTTACTTATCTTCCCAGCCAAAAATTAAAACATCTGTACAGCTGTTGTGGAATTGTACTTCAACAGAAAAAAATAGTTTGTTTCTAGTTCTGACAAAATAAACTTCTTAGGGTAAAAAAGTAGTTCTTATGTCTTAGCCATTAGAGTAATAGCTAGAAAAAACTTTTACATGCTTAAGTCTTTGCTGTGTGCACACACACACACACACACACACACACACACACACACACATATATATATATATATATATATATATATATATATATATTAATGAATTGCTTTATATGTAAGGCAAGTATCCCATGCCCTCTGCTTCTACTTACCTGATATAACTAAGCTGTAGGTCACAGAGCCTTGGTGTTAGTAAGAAAAATGTTTGATGGCAGCCATTGTAACAGAATGGGCTTGACAGACCAATGGATAACTTGAAGGCAAATTGTTTGGGCAAGCTGGTGCCCATCAATCATACATACTTGTCAAACTGAAAAAATAAATAAATAAATAAAAAATAATAAATAAATAAATAAATAAATGTTTCTCCAAATAGTTTATCCCTTATACTTCATCAGTCTCACAGGTTCATAAAACTATCCAAAGAACACTTAAATTCTATCAAGCCAGTACAAATTTAGACTGACATTTACACCAACCCTGGCAAGGATTCAAAATACCACTAAAAGCTTTTATTTACCCTGCCCCATCTGCAAAATAGAGAAAAAGTGGTTGTAGATGGATGGATGGTCAGATGAATAGACGGATGTGTCCATGAGTAATAAACCATTAAATCAGCATGTTGCTGTTGTGAATAATCTAGTACACATGCTGATGTGGCTTATCACATTTATATGTTGTACATAACAGTCTACTTGTCTGTACAGTAATGAATCTAGTTTTGCATTTCAAGATTTGTATTAACGGTTCTTTCAAACAATGGCAAAACCACACCAGGAACAAGTATATTAGGACCTGCAGCTGTTCAGTGTTCAGTGTCTATTGTCCAGGTGACCCACAAATGTTGGTATGGTTCAGCCTGGAAAATCTGTATGCAACTACTGTCTGAGCTCAGTACCATCAAGGTGAAGAATGAGGGTCAGTTGAATTGCCATTCAAGTGGCACTTATGAACAGATTGAATTAGGATTGTTATAGATTCTGGCAGAGGAAGTCAGTTCACAGGACATGGAATGCGACCATCTTGCAGAAGAAGGAACAAGTGCTTATGTAAAAGGTTGGTAAGTACTTCTGGGAATTAATGTCCTAACTTCTACACATAGCTTTGGCTCTTGGATCAGACTTATTAATCAGGGTGATCTTTTGCATGTTTTGGAGTTGCCTCTCAGAAAAAGCCTTGCATGGGTATGGGGATACTCACATGAGTAGGTTGGGTGCTATACAGTTTGAATTTGTGGGTCACCTCACTCAAACTATAAATTGCTGAAAGGGAAATTCAGTTTTGTTTTTTAATATACACATGACAACTATTTGGAATATTTGGCCTTCAAGAAGACTATTGGAGAAATGATTGACTGGGCATCATCTCCTGACTCTGTAGTGCTACAGGAAACATCCCTTCTTATGGGGTCAATGTTGGAGATACTTGGAAAAGTGACTGGGATTAATGACTTATCTGATTTAAACCCAACTGGTGAATTATTGCTGTACTTTGTGCTAGTTATGTATTTCTGTGATGACAGCATGTTCAAACACAAGCTGCTCTTAAATGTATGCCATACTGCAGTGCCTTAGGCCAAAGGTTAATGACTGACTTTTTGGTAGTGTCTTGAGACATGAAGACATGTTTTCTAGACTCTCAACACTCAGTTCAAGACAGGGAAAGAGCTTCTAATGACTGCCATTTGGTGATGAGTTAGATCCAGTAGTCAGGACCATGACTGAACAGACACATATGAGGGTGTCCTGTGAATCCCTGTGAATCCTTGTTGGATGCTCCTGCTTAGGACAAGTTAAGTTTCCACCTCTGGAAGAACTTCTCTTATATACTGGACGCGGTAATGATTTGGTGTCTGAATGGATCCAATTTAAGCCCTCAGCAGAAGAGGCAGTGGTAAAAATTTGGTGGTTGGTACCTATCACAATGGCAACCCAAGGACCCACTAATAGATGCCAGTAATGAGAGGAAACATTGTGATAAAGAAAGAAGCCCTTCCTGCATTGAGAGATAGACAGCTCTCCACATTTGGCTGATATTACAGACAAGCCAGATGGGCAGCTGTTGTGGCAATCAGTAAAGTGAATTTATGGATGTGGTAGGATCTAGAAAAGGTCACAGACAATGACTTTTGAAAGACCTCAGAAAGGCTTTAAAAGCAACTGTTGACTAGGAGGCAGTAAGACATTTCCTAGTCTGTTTTCAGCTATAGTAGGAAACACTGACTTTAGCTGTAAACACAGTGTGGAAGCAAACGACATAATATGCAGAACTCTTGAACCTGCTAGACACGCCATTGTTTGAGGATGCAGTATCAGAAGCAACTGATGGGACTGGGCCTAATTCTGTAGATGAGATCATTAGAGCAGCCAAACAATTCAGAGGTGACAAGGCTGCAAGAGTAGATGAGATCAGAATGAAAATGCTGAAGATGATTAATATTGATGGGACTGTCAATGGTTAACATTCTCACTGTTGTATGAATGACAGGGCAGTGCAACTGAACTGGTACACTAAGATGATAGTTCACATTTTCAGGACAGGAAAGTGTGTTTCAACTATAGGGATCATAATCCTCAGCACTGCTGGGAAAGTCTGCTGCAGAGTGTTGGAAAGGAGAATCCATCCAATAGCTGAGTCTCATTCTTCAGGAAAAACATGGATTATCTCCTGGCTCTGGAACAATGGAATGATTCTTTGTTCATGCAACAGATATTGGATGGATTGTAAGACTTTGGCAGTAGGATCTACATCTGTTGCTTTAATCTAGAGGAAGGTGTTGTCTATGTACTTTGGAATGTCTTGTGGGAGGTGCTGCAGCAAGCAGTATGGGTTCCCTGGGCTGCTTCTGCTGGTGCATGCCATTTTGTCTCTGCACTGGCAGAGTGAGGCTTATCTCTACATTATCACAGTAAAGTTCTTTACATTCATCATGTGTATATAACCTTCTTAAGGGTGTGTCTTGCCTTCCCTGCTGTTTATAAGTTTTCACAGGAAGAATGTCAAGGCACAACTACTTACAGTGTGATAAGTATCCAGTCAGGGAATGAGAAAGTTTCATCTTCGTTGCTTACATGCAATGTTGTTTTCTTGTCTTGATCTAGATATGATTGCCAGCATGAGCTGTGGTTATTTTATAGAAAAGAGTATACTGCTGTCTTAATGCAAGCATGGAGCAATAAACCAAAGTAGTGGAGTTTTAATTATCTTACGGTCATTTGCCTGAAGACGGGCAAAGGGAATCAAGATGCTGTCAGAAGATGGGTGCACGAGTAGCAGTATGGTAGGAATTTTGCTAGATTCTGATAGTGAAGTGAGAGCTGAGCCACAGAAAGAAGCTGCCATTTTGTTGTCAGTCTACTTCCTTATAATCTTTATGTGACAAAGGAAAGGATAAACAGAAGAAATAAGATTCATTTTTGGCATTTGTGGGTTTCACCGTCTGTTGTACCTTGAGGAATACAACAATCTGAGAGGCTCTTTGGCTCCTTATTTAAGCACCTAACAAGGATAACCTTTTTGACACCATGCATTGTGACGTCCCTTGGCAGACCCAGGAGATACTATGGGCATTATAATGCTTGGCTTCACTGGAATCACCTAAAGGTTACAGATAATGAATGGGACAATACTGAGGTGGATAGGAAAGTCTGGTTTTCCCTGCTTAGCAATATGACTCTTACCAGGATAAGCAGACTAGAAGATGGATGGATGGATGGATGGATGGATGGATGGATGGATGGATGGATGGACAGACAGATATTCTTTAATTTTGAGATTGGAATATTATATTTAAAGACTGTGCTATGATTTCTATGCAACTGCTCTCCAAGATCACAGCTATAAAATCATTGTACCTGTCTTTGCTTAAAAAGTCTTTCCATTGTTTAAAAAACAGTAGAGTTCTAACACATGATCAATTTTAGATTTATTTTATTTTTAAATAACAGCAAACATTAGAAAATATTGTTTCAGAGCACTTTATATAGAATAATATGATTAAGAGAAGTCATTATTTTGCTTCTGAGGCTCACTTTTTTCATAGTTTGAGTTGTTTGTTTAATTACATAACTTTTGCCTTATAGCTGTGACTTTGTGTGGCTTAATGATATTTGCATTATTTACAGCAATACAAAGTTGTTGCTGTTTTGAGAGCTAAAGTAGCTTGCCTTCCAGTAAGGCGACCTTTTTGGCAGCATATTTATCTTGAAATTGCTCTCTGTCTTAATAGAATTCAGACAGCCAAATTTGTGATTCATGGGTATTGTAAAAATTTACCATGCCACTGGTTTATCAGTCTTTCGTTTTGCAACCTGAGTAGTTCTGAGAAGATGACATGGTAAAAGTCTTTTCATTTGTACAATGAAAAAAAAAAAAGAAAAGAAACTCTGATAATAATCTTACTAGAGATCAGACATGGCTTTATCACTGAAACATAAAAAGGAGAACTGCACAAAAGGGTGCTGCCACAGATAGAAAAATCAGGGACTGTAAATGTTGATAATGATGTCTAACTGAAGTTTTTACATGTACCCACTTCTGCACCTGCCTTGGTGGAATCTTGCCCTTCAAACTGATTGTCAGTGACAGTCCAGAGTATTACTCTGTAAATGTTATATTTCTCATGAAATGGCAGATTTTAGTCTAAATTTTGTTTGCACTTACCAGATAACATTGTCAAAAGGCCAGCATGCTACAGGAGCAGAGAGCAAGATGCAGGACGGATAACCTCATTCTTAAGAATTACATCCTCATTGATGCACTAAGACCTATGAAACATTCTGTTTCAAAATGGGAGTCCGGCATAGAATGAGATATAATATGAAATCAAGTACTGATAGATATAAGTTCCATTGTGTGAAAAAAAACCTGTACATTAGCACAGAGTAGAAAAGCTGATAATGTGATTTCCCTATACCAGGAGTAAAGCACTGCAGAATGATATTTGTTATAACACAACAGTTGGGGGTCCTTCCATTGTGCAAAGTCTGACACCTGCATATGATATCCTTCTGCAGTGATCATTACAATATAGAGGATGATGGCATAAGTACCATTCAAGGTAACATGAAAACTGTCAGTTTGACACACCTGTGCAATATTCCCACATATGTTGAAGCAGGTCAATATTGTCATGTGGCATTTTGAAAAATATAATATTTATTTGCCAGTAGAATGCATTATTGCATACCAGTTTCAAATGTTTGTCATTTGGCACTTCAGCAATGACACTACAACCACTGCAAACAGTAACATCTCATTGTACATATGGATTCTTTTTAGCCTGTTCTAGTAAATGTACAGGGCTTTACTGAGAGGTGAATAATGACGTATACTGAAGTAAAATACTTGTCAATTGTTCACAGGAATGGCAACAAATGAAATGTCAATGATAGGCTGTGTTACACCACAGCAGGCAGATGGTGACAGCCATATGACTATCAGTGATGATGCCATTACCATCATAGTCACAAAACAGCCTAAGAACACAGTCACAAAGTGTAATGGCATGCCCCTCCCTCCACAGCAGATTGACAACTCTGGAATAGGTGAGGCAAATTCATCATTAATGCACCATGGACACATGCCGTTAACAGAAGAGGTTGAATCCCCATTAATCTCCACCTCTCTATAAGATGTACATATGATATCCTTTGAAAGAAGTCAGGAAAATATCAGAGATCAGAATGCCTACTGTGCAGCCTGTCCACATCTTGATCCCAAGACACGTAAGGCATTGTCTGCTCAACAATAACATTGTTCAAGCACAAGCTACTACCACTGGAAGTCAGGAAGAGATGGTTAGAGTTTTGCAAGGAATATATCAGGAAATACACAAATATAGTGGAATGGTAGAGGCAAGAGACAATATCATGATGATCCTCCTCTAGACCATGGTTAATAACATATCAGTCATGTCCATCTCTATCTGCACACTTGTGAGGACTTACCAGGCAACATGGCTGACACAGTTGAATGGGACAGCAGTTGAGTCTGCAGGCATGAATACTGTATTGGCCATGCTCTAAGGATGGCAGAGGCAGGTCAAAAATCCATGGATGTGGATTCCTCCAGGAGTCAGCAAGCTGGTCATTGTTGGATTTCCATCATGTGACAAGATCTCACAGCACTGATCAGTTAATTTCATTGACTTCTACAGTATCAAGAAAGTCATGCCTCACCCATCTACCTGCTTAACTGAATAAACTACTGGAAACTTCAACAAGGTGTCTTTATTCCTCCCACAGGGAGGGTATCAGAGAGAGAGAAAGTCTCCTAGATCTGTTATGTAAAGTGATTTTATCTGGACTAACCCTTTATACTCTGTATCTTGTTAGTCCTGTCACCATATGGGTCACAGGTGGGATACCAGATTTCACTTGAGGCCTCTGTTAAATGCTGCCACTAGGGGACATTGTGTGTGACACAGTCCAGATGTGATCCACACTCAGATTTCACAGGTTCTGAGCCCAGCCTTCCTCCCTACCCTATACAGTGGCAACAACTACTACAGCGATAACTTTTCCAGTTCAAGAAAACCTAAAAAAGAAAATAGCTTCTATGGAAAAGAAGAAAAAATACACTTAACTGTAATTACAGAAAAACAAAAGTAGAAAAAAATGCACTTACCTGGAAAGAGATAGGAGGGCATATATCTTAAAGGAGAAACAGAAAAAAATGGAAAGGACACTCAGCTTATGCATGAAAAGACTGTTTGAAATAACTGCACACATTCTCTTCACAAGCAGGAGTAAAAACAAATTCAGTAGGAAGCCATCACAACATTTGTTATAAAACCTGCTTCCGCATGAAGGGTTACCATGTTGTTATGTGCTTTCTTTCACAACTCAGACCACTTTTTCAACCCCCCTACCTCACTGGTTTACCCAGCACTTCTATCCCTGCCTGTGCCAATAATGATGGCTGTGACCATATCAGCTATACATCGGGGTATGCTGTGTGGAAGAATTTCTGATGCCGTGTGTGTCGACCATGCACTGCACAGTGTACTCTACAGGTAACACTGAATGCACCAAGTTTTATTGCTGTGATTCTATACTGTTACACAGTGACTGTCAAGTCCTATAATTGTGGAATAGATGCTTTCACTTTATGTGTACTGCACTGTGCCATACATGAGCCTGTCAGACAGGGCACTGTACTGCTGTCACTGGTTGGCTACTGAACTATTGTTGCTAGTACAAGTGACTGTTTGTACAATATAGAAAGCAGCATGACTGCTAGGTGTCTCAGCAGGTGCTGGTTGTAGCAGTGGCAAACCAGACCAATGTAGAATAATATTGTTAAGAATGTAGCAAGCAGTAATCACTGTACATGAAGTATCAGGGTCATACTGAAGATCTGTTGAGGCAGTAGAAATAGACTTTAAGTCGGCTAAACATTCACTCAATGACTATCCATATCTGGGTCAGGGCAGAAATGCACTCTTTTGCAGTTCACTGACGATAACCAACTTTTGTCAAGGTTTGAGTGCATCAGCTGAAAAACATAATGGAGAGGGGACATGAAGGGGCATGTTAATAGTTAAATTTTAGCCAGTGCCCAGAAAGATTGCTATGGGGGTATGCAGTGATGTAAGATACACTTTCAGCTAGGTATCCATATGGTAGCCTGCTATTCAGAGAGTGATGGTACCATAAACTTATGTGTAATGTGTGGGAATCATGGGTACTGCTAGCATTCTGGACCAAAACATTGATGTTACAGCCATATGCATCACACACCACCTGGCAGTTGACAAAATGGTAAACCTTCTTGTTACGGTAGCTTCCCCATTGGATACTTGGGGTTCTAATAGCCATATGGGTGCAAACTATTCCACCAAGTACCTCAGGAAGGCATGCCAGATTATAGAAGTCACTTGTGGTGGTATCTCTGTCCTGTGGTGAGACTGGGAAATAGATATGCTTATGGGCTAGGCTAATATCAAGTTGCTACTGTAGTAATCTAGGCTGAAGTGTGAGTGATACCCAAAGTGTATTTACTGTGTCTCTGAAAGGTCTCCATTCACAGTATAGTGCTGGCTATACATTCCTCGGTGTCTATAGAAATAGGAAGGCCATGCATGCCACCAGTTCATTTTTGTGGGCCATACAAGTTTACCAAAGTCATGTTAATGTCCCTGTCCACAGGAAAGCAGCCAAGTCACTCCTACTCCTTAAAAAATTATGGATTACCTATTGCCTGTAATATCTCTGCCTTGGACACTGAGTGTAATTAAATACACTGGCTTATGGTACCTCAGAAACAAGCATCTCAGAGTGAAGCACGCAACCAAACTAAGCATCATCATCAATTGCAAAGTGACTAGAAATGGTAGTGCTTTTCTTTTTATAACCAAAGTGTGAAATGCACACTTGCAAAGCATTATGTGATTTTGAATCACAAGAGATGGGAAAGGTGTCCCATTGCTGTAGCATTAGTGTAGCATTTATATACATCTCCTCATTTAAATGTCATTTTGAGCTAGTTTTCATATGGCAGTCATTGCATATGTGTGGCAAAGCTCTATTACTTGCACTTTGTTTGCACATGTATGCATCCTGCATAGGACAACAGTGTGCACATGTATCACTGACTATGAATACCACCCTTGCTATTGAAAATTGCATGGAACCTTCTTATTGAACTCAAACAGTAAGATAAAGCCTTGCCAGCTATATATTTTCAAAAGCATTCGTTCACTCCTGAGGTAGGCTGCAGTGATAGCTTTGGACCATTTTCAGTAAGTACAGTGAGGACTCCCTAACTTAGACTGAATCACAAAACAACAGAAAAAAAATCACTATTTTATGCAACAGGGCAAGCTCCCCTGTGCCCCACACTCCCTCTGCTAATTTTATAGAACAACTCTGAGATTGCACAACAATGGGAAAAAGGCAAATTCTAACTTACTGCTGTAGCATAATCTTGCAAACACAGCAGCAGCCAGCCAGCACAGAACTGAAAAAAAGAATGTTCATTCTTTTGAACATTTGATATTGTGAATTGTATTACACACACACACACACACACACACACACACACATATATATATATATATATATATATATGTGTAAATACAAATTGAAAGATATAGATTTAAAACATGCATGCTTGTAGAGAAATATATATATATATATATATATATATATATATATATATATATATACACACACACGTATATATATATATATATATATATATATAAATATATACAGATATATATATATATATATATATATATATATATATATATATATATATATATATATATATATATATATATATGTCTATAGGCATGGTCTTGTGTTTTTTCTTTCTGATGCATTAAATATCTTACACTATATGTTTAAAGAATAACTTTCATAATGGGTGGCAAAATCACAAGTCACAAGGTCTTATTCCCCACTCCTACATTTCAGGCTATTTCATATATCACACAAACCACACCACATCTGTATTCGATTTATCTGCTTTTGTTTTGTTTGAATTAATTTGAATGACTGTTTCCATTCATTACAGTGGTATATGGTAATTGTCTAAGGAGTTAATTGAATAAGGTTTTAAGTAGTTCCTGTAAGTTTTCACAAATGGGCTTGTTTCATGATTGCTTTCTTACTGTACTTCTGAGAATCATCAAAATATGAAAGGAATCTCATTTGGAATCCATAGCCAATACCTCCAGCATTCTGCACTGGGCTTATTGCTGCTGGACTAACAAGAGTCTCTGCACAGATAGGTATTCAATTTTCCCTTAAATGCCCATTTTCCTTTCAGCTAGGAAGCCCCTAGCATGGTGATTAAGGTTGAATTACATCCCCCAATACATACACACTCATACATGCATGTATATATACACACACACACACACACACACACACACACACACACACATACACGCAAACATGCATGTAGACAACCATGCACGCATATACACATGCACACTACAATGGTGGAAGTTTTGGGTTTGAATCCTATATAAAAGCAAATATTTTCATTTAATATTTCCATGATTCTAACAATGTCTAAGCAGAAAGTTTTCTCTGTATTTGTGTGTTTCTGAGCATAAGAAATTTGTACTCCTGAGGTAATCGGTAACATTTTAACACTGTAAGCTAATTGTTTTCAATATGTTACTAGTTTAGTGAGGGTTGTGTTTGTTTTTTATAAGTCAGGTATATATTTTAGTGAACGTATTGGACTCTTGTACACATGCACTTGCTGATTGGCTGTCACACATGCCTGAGTGTTACCTACCTCCTGCCTTCACCCAAGCCTGCCCTTGGTGTTCTTAATTTTATATTTACTGTACTCTGTCCACTTATACAGTTAACACTCTTCTGTATAGTTACACACTCCAAACACATACTGGTAACTCCAACAAACTATATCACTTTCTCAAATACTTCACACACTAATTACTCTAGTCCATCCTAATTCATACCCATACCTCCTTTACCATCACTGATTTGAAATAACTCTATTTTTAGCTAAACCTACAAATTATTTCTACATTACTCCACATTGCTGACTACAACTAATACCAACCACTCTGAGAAAAAATAAAGTTATACATTTGCATAAATAGTCTTTCTTGCCAATAGCAATGGCTCTGTTAATTTAACAACATACAGGCCTCATTTGCTTTTCAACCTGACACTTTTAGCAACACCCAGTAAGTTCCAAAATTGCTGACCATATAGCTGAGAATCCTTCCTACCACCCCTTCTATATACAAACATCTGCATACCTTATCTTTATCTTCATAGCCAGCAGACATCCTCACCTTAACTCTTACGGTACATCAATCACCCATCTCCCCGTGCAGATTCTGCTCATCACTGAAATACTATCACCATCACTTCTCTTAGCTCTAATTCTTCTAGTCTGTTCTTCCAGTGTCACCATCCAGTCTCTCCTTCCAGGCAAAATCCTGCTTCTACACTTTTCCTACCAGAAATTAAAAACAATTCCACAAAATCAAACCCTAAGGAAATTGACAAGCAGCATAACCCTCCTTTTCCCTTATCCCTTGCCCAAGCACAAATCCTGACTAATTCTTTCCCCCTTTATCAGTAGCTAACTGCACTACTTTCCTACCATACTATATCCATCACATGTAGCTAAACGTATTGACATACTCCCTTCCCCCTTATCCATAACCCCCCACCTTTGCAGCTATATAACCTTGCAATTTCTCTTCCCTTCCATTGACAAGACCCTATATAAATCATAGCTAGCTACCGGCCCCCAAATCTCACCCAAGTTTCCCAAACTGCCTATCTAGACCTCTTCAAATCTATCAAGATTCAACCCTTTACCCTCATCCTCGGTGACTATAACTACCCAAACATAGACTGGAAGAACTATTCATGCCAGAACATAAATGCCCAGAGATTCCTCAATTTTGTCAATGCAAATGCTTAGGAACAGCTAGTCGATATCCCCACAAGATGTGATAATATCTTGGACTTGGTATTAACCAACATGAGTAACTGCTGCAGCATCCCTACAGTATCATCCTCCCTTGTAACATCAGACCATAAAGCGGTTACGTTCAAAGTCACCATCTCCCCCGACCCCGCTCTAGCTAGAGTCAAGCAAAAAAACTTTTCCAAAGCTGATTACACCCTCCTGTGGGATGGTATAAACAACTTTACAGCCCCCTCCCCCACTCTAGGAACTGGCACCAGTATGCATAACTATACCAAATTACTATACGGACATTCATACAGATGCATGGAGTCAGGAATACCTGACAGGACTAAATCATCCTCTGCGAGGAAGAGTAAATCTGTCTGGTGGACATCTGCAACAAATAAAACAAAAGAAAAAATTTCTGTCCAGGACCAAGAAGGAGCAGGTGCCCAATTGAAAGCAATCTCTCATTAGCCTAAACATGCAAACAAGAGCACTAGTGAAATCCTCCAAAGCAAACTTCGAGTTCAAATTGGCCACATCTATTAGAGACAATCATAAGGTCTTCTTCACATATGTCTGTAATCTCAAAGATAGCACCCAGATCTGTTCAGAAGTGGTGGTCAAGGACACCACATATACAAATGCTGTAGATAAAGCAATCTTGCTGGCTGATAGATTCAGTGAAAATTTCACCCCTTTGTCCCCCCATCAGTAAATCAGGGCATTCCCAGTACCTGACCCCTTCCCCTTATATCTAGGTATCAGGTCATCACTGCTCTCTCAAAGGCAAAAAATACAGCTTCCATGGGACCCGATAATATCCCAGGCTGCATCCTACATGAACTCAGGCAGGAACTTGCAGGACCATTAGGCACCCTATTCAACCAAAGCCTGAGTACCGGCTTTGTCCCAGCTGAGTGGAGGACAGCCACTGTCATCCCTTTACACAAAGATGGAGTGTCCACCTATCTGGGAAATCATAGACCCATCAGCCTAACTAGCCTGATCTGCAAGGCCATGGAATGGATTATCATGGACCTCATTAACAAGGACATTGGCAACCTCCAAACATTCAATCCCACACAATTTGGCTTCATCAAGGAGAGGTCATGTCTGTTAAATTTGGTCAACTTTTTTGGAGGTTGTATTTTTTTGCCTTTGAGAGAGGGGAAGACAGTGCACACCGCCTAACTTGACCCAGCCAAAGCCTTTGACACTATTCCCCACTTGGGCATAATAGATAAACTCTCTCAACTAGGCATCAATCTGTATATTACAAGATGGTTAGCTAACTGGCTCACTGATAGGACCCACCTAGTCAAAATAGGGGAAGCCACCTCAAGCAGTAGACTCGTATCAAGTGGAGTACCCCAGGGTTTGGTCTTGGGGCCTCTGTTATTTGGGATATACTTTTCTGAGTTGCAGGCCAAAACCAGTGAGCTATGGCTGACCAAGTTTGCAGATGACTACAAGCTGGGAGCTGTCATCAATTCTCCTAGTGACATGGACATCCTCCAAGAGGGTCTCACCTAAACAAATGAGTGGTGCCAGAAGCATGGCCTCAAACTGAATACAAAAAAATGCATCATCACCCCCTTTCAGGAGAGTGATGTCCCCACAAATTATCACATTAATAATGAAGTCCTAAGAACGCAGTTAGTCGTGAGGGATTTGGGCACCCAGATTGATAGCAACCTGACTTTTGACCACCATGTTGCTTCCATTGTACGGAAAGCTTTCTACATGGCCCACCTCATAAGTAAGGGTATCTCATCCAGGGATAAGGAGATAATAACAACCCTGTATTCTTCCCTTATAAGGCCCATTATTGAGTACAATGCCCCATTTGGCATGTACCTCGCAAAGCACATACAGCAGCTGGAGAGACCACAGAGGTTCCTCACCAGGATAATCCAGGACCTCAAAAATCTACCATACACAGATAGGCTAAAAGCCCTATCCCTCTATTCTGTTTCATACAGACTTCTAAGAGGTGTCCTCTGTCTGGCATACAAGGTGATCTCGGACCATGCCTTGAAGGGACTGCTGCATATCCGCAAGTCAAGCTCCACTCGAGTAACCCGCACATGCTACCTCAGCCTGGTATGTGACATCAATAGGACTTGCTGGCAGGATAGATTGGTGTCCCAGAGACTCCCCCATCTATGGACTAGACTCCCCCTCCACGTCAAGCAGAGTACCCCTTTACCCCTTTTTAAGTGCAATCTGGTAACTGGATGGGAAATAGACAACACATCCCTGGGATTCCACCCATGTCTTTGTTGGACAGCTGCATCGAGTGCTGATTTGTCTATGCATGGGCTAAACTCTTGGCTAGGTTTATAAGGGCCTAAGGGGCAATAGCCTAGTAACTTCCTATGATCCTAAGATCCTAACTAAGCACATACCTGTACATATTAATCCTCTCTTTTTCTCTCAGCTATCATCACACCTTTCCCTTTTTTGCTCCCCCTTCCCTACAATTTCTTTCTCCAATTAGTTCAAACTAACTCTCAAATTTCTCTTACCTGCTTCCATTCCCATAACTTAACTTCTTTACTAATTAACACCTTCTCTACTGGTCAGATCTACCTATCTGCAGATTCTTCCTAACTTTATAGAATATGTCTGCTGCACAGCTCAGTTATTGTTTGTAGCTGTATGTAATAATGTAGTAATGTTAATCTTTTGTTTAGTACTCTTTTTATTAAATATCATACGTATATTTTATGTCATCGTTTACTCAATGAGATCCAGTGTAACAATAATAATATTAATCTTTTGTTTATTAATATTCTTGATCAAATATCATACATATATTCTATGTCATAATTTATTCAAAACCAATATTCACTGAAAGCATCCAAATGGAGAACGAGCCGAAGATAAATTTTTGTTCACTCCACAAAAGTAACAAATAAATGCGTGATTAACGCTGTAAATTAAAAGTTGCATTTTCGTAAAATCTTCATCAGATACACACACTTGACCACCCAACACTTGTTTAAATAATTAACTTGTAATAGGAGAACCAATCGCTGTTGGTAAAACAATTAAATAATTAAATAGGAACCAATGGAAGTGACTTAAACTTTTTTAAAAAAGAATCAAAGCGTGTTAAAATCAGTGAATAAATATTAAATAGATATACAATAAAAAATCCCTAATATACTCAGTGCTTTAAAGTATATACAATTAATTATACAATCTTTCACATATCTAAAAAGAATTTATTTGAATGACTGTACATAAATGTGTATAAAAGTAAATGACGTGACATAGTACTTACTGCCCTCTAGGGGCATAAAAACTATTTACAATTTGTCAGCTCTTAATTTCAGTACAGGCAAAATGGAAAGCATGTCAATTAGCCCTGGTTGTTTTGTGGCATCCAACACTATTTGCCAATAGAGCTCACGATATTCTAACTTAGCTTCCCACATGCCCCCTCTTATTTCCTTAGGCACAACTTCCAAAGCAATCTCATATGTCTATGCACGAAAGCAACAGAAATTGATCAGGCTGCCAAAATATCTCTTTAAATTTACTCCAACATCCAGGGCCCACCACCTCCCAGTAAACTGGAGACCATCTCATCCTCCAATACTTCATCCAGTTCCTGCAAATTGCTCTTAATGAACACAGGCAGCCTGCTTAACAAATTAGAGCTATTTCAAAGCTTTTTGGATAGCCACCTCCCCCATTTAGAAAAAAACAACAGAATCCTGGGTTAAATAAAATGTAACCAACATCACCCACCACTTCCCAGGTTAAAAGTACTTGTTTAAGGGCACAGTAAGTAGTAAAAATGGTAGGCGGTACACTGCTACTTGCTAGAGTTAATATTATGACTGCCATCATAAGCTGAGCACTTCTATAAATGATAGGGATCCCCTACTGACTTCAGGGGATGACCTCAATCCAAAAAACATAATATTGTCCTAGCAATCACCTCCCTTCCTCCCTCCACTAGACATAAATGATTGGCTCAGGCAACTACTTATCCAAGTAAAATACAGAATAAAATGACAACATAATAATCCTAGGTGACTTTAACATCAACCTGCTTTACCCTACAAACAATAAATGTATAACTTCTTAATTGACTTGGAGCTTATGCCACTAAGCAGAGAATCTACTAGACTCAATCTAACCACAGGCAATAACTCTTCAGTAGACATCGTAACAGGTTCATAGGTATGTACTAGTCTAATGGCCCTGATGCCTTTACAAGCCTAGCCCATAGAAGTGCCCTGGCATTATGCCACCCAACATTAGTTTGCAGTGCCTCTATCAAGTAGATCCACTGGAGTGATTCCCGGGGTGAACTTTCTATTACCCATCCACTCATCAAGATTTCTCTTGAAGAGGGACAGCAAGGTGCTCTGCTTGACATGTACGAGAAATCTATTCCAGAGCATGGGCAGTCTCTGGGTGAGGAACCTGTCCCTTCAGCATGTTCTGTTGATTGTGGTAATGAGGTTGAGGTCTCTGGATCATGTGGTGCTGAGGGACTGGGATTTCTTTAGATTTAGCATTTCTAACAGAGCTGGCTCAGACATGGCTTTGTAAGTCAAACAGAGATCACCTCTAAGTAGATGATATGAGGCAGAGAATAGCTGGAGTATTTTGAGTATCTCTGTGTAGGACATGTGTTTAATGCCTAGGATCCCCTTTGTGAGGTATTTCTGTGGCCTCTCCAGCTGTTGCAGGTGTCTAGTGAGGTATATGCCAAATGGGGCATTATACTCAATGATTGGTCTAATGAGGGAAGAGCAGAGAGACATGATGACTTCTTTCTTCCTGGATGCAAAACCCTTGGTAATAAGATGTGCAACACAGAAGGACTTTCTGACCACAGTGGCAATGTGGTGGTCGAAGGAGAGGTTGCTAACAAACCAACACATCAAACCTCTTTGCCATTACTGCCCTGCTTGCTTTGATCAATGACCACTGCTGTATCACATTCATCCTCAAAACTACAAGTAAGAATACTCTGCAGGTCCTTAATACCTTCTAACCCAAAACTCAAGACAATACCACTGTAGTTATTGAACATCTCAACAAGTTGTATTGGACATCTTTATACTTAATTTCAGATCCAGCTTTAATTGCACAGTCAGTTACCAAGACATTCATTGACATTCAAAACACATTATTTCCTAAAATTCCAAGATTAAAGACAGCTCAACAAACCTTGGTGTAACCAAAGAGCTAAAAGCTCTATTTAAAATCAGAGACTCTGCTTTGATTTAATGGAAATAATTTCCATCAACAGAAATGAAGGAAAATGTATTTTCTTCAGGAACTTAACAAAGAAAGTTAGTAGGAGATATAAAGCTTCCCACCTTAGGGAAATATACTCTTCTACTAATTTAAACTCTCAAAATGTTGTGACAAATTAATTGACTTCACCTATGTTTATAAGATTCTGCAGTCAGATATCCTTTGCTTGCTTCAAAACGTATACAGTCAGGGACTTACTAACACCAACTATTTCCTCAGTCTGGAAGCAAGCCATTATAAAACCATACCCAAATTAAAAAAAAAAAAGAAAACAAAAAGCCACAGATTTAAAACCAGTTTCCATTCTATCCACATGGGGAAGATCCTTGAAAA
The DNA here is from genome assembly GCF_019279795.1 of Protopterus annectens. Taxonomy (NCBI): domain Eukaryota; kingdom Metazoa; phylum Chordata; order Ceratodontiformes; family Protopteridae; genus Protopterus; species Protopterus annectens. The sequence continues at coordinate 723,944,673 of NC_056743.1, read as the reverse complement.
ATTAGTTTTCTCACAAGTTACAGAATAACTTAAAAAGCAGTATACTTTTCAGACATCAGCATGGATTTTGGAACACCATAGCCAGATGATATACTCCAGAGTATGACTACCCCCACACACACACAGACACACACACACACACACACATACACACTGGGCCATTTTTTTTCTAGAGTTTATCAAAGTATTCAATTAGTTGACCATTTTCTTCTGCTAACCTCCCTGACCAAGGCAGGCTTTAGCCAAATTGTCTTTAGCTTGTTTAAAGACTACCTGTTGAGAAGATCATATCAAGAATATCACTCAAGGATCTGTTCTCTTCTCAACTCTGTTCTTCTTCTTTGGAAATAACATCTCTGAGGCGACATACCTGCCCTACATTATATATGGTGATGACATAGTAATTTGTAGGTCCCACCACTTTCACTCAGCTATCAAAAAGTTCTTAGAACAAGATCTCTACAATCTTTCCATCTAGTTAACTGACATCAAACTTATTCACAACACCAAAAAGATGAAAGCAATGGTCTTCAGGACACAATAAAAGTTGTTGTCTATCCCCTACACCTGATTCACTTGTAAGAAACACTCTGAGTCACTAGAAACGATACATTTTTTCAAGTACCTAAAGGGCTGGTTGGATCAGAGCCTGAACTTTAAACATCAGAACTGTTTTGTTCTGGGTGAAAAGCTCTCTACTTCCAGCCTCCTGAAGGCAGAATTGCAATAGGAAAAGGATAACAGCTTGTCCAACTTGAATACAGCCTACTTGTCTTTGCAGCAACTTCCAGACATAGCAGTGCATCCGTCTAAAGCCTCTCAAATGACATCTGCAAATTTTAACCCTAGCTCCTGGAAAGAAACAAAGCTACACTATCCTAACCAAGGCAAAGTGGCTCCCAGTGGAACAAATATATTGTCTACTTATATTCTTATTAATACACAGACTACTTCTTCAAAACTCCTTCCCTCCTCTGGCTGGTTGTCTCACACTTAAGCAAACCAACTGCAGACTCAGATCAATGTTTGGCAATGCGCATGCTAAAAAAAAACACAGATTCTTAGTACTAGACTTTCAGTCCTGGGAATCTGTACCTCCCTAATCAACTACGTTGTACACTTCAATCTATTTAGAGCAGAGCTTAAGAAATTTCTTATTAATAAAGCTAAATGTCACTGTTTCCCCCCAAAAAATTCTAAGTTATAAGCCAAGCACATATCACCAAACATCTTTGTCCACTTTCCTCCTATGTGTTATTGTGTAGTAGATTCAAACAATTCCCATTCTTTATTTACCTCTTCCCTGACCTCTCCTTATCCCTCCATCATCTCTTCCGCATAGGCATATTTGTACAGAGATGAATACCTTTTATTGCTAAAAGGAGACTAATTTTTAAAACATGTATAGCATTGCTCAGGTGGTCACTTCCTGAAGTGTATTGCTTTCATTGCTCATTGTAGCAACTGTAATACTGGATATTGTGATATATCATTATATATAATCTCTGTAAACAACTTAATGACTTGATAATATTGTAATTCGCATAGAACTTTCATTAGTGTTTGTTTTCTTTCCACTTGTAACCCTGGCCTGAGTCTGAAAAGGTTTATTTGGATCAAAGCTTTAACATGGTTAACATATTTAAGTAAGTAAGTAAATTAAATAGTCAGAACTGGGTCTATTTTGTCAAGTAATACTGTTTTGACTGACTGGATGTGATTCTGATTTTATCTTTTTTTTACCTTTTATTATCTTATTTTGTTTTAACTTCATTAATTTATTAATTCAATTATTAATTCTCTTGTTATGGACTTGATCGGTTTCCTGGTCACTGGAGAGCTAGAGCTAATGGACAGTACAAGACATAAGTCAAATATTCTATGGTCTATGTTTTTTAAAAATAATTTTATTTTGCATACTGAAGTGTGCTAATTTTTTTAATTGGCATATTTATTGTGGTTTATGGTTTATATCATTTTTTTTCTTATCAGGCTGCCTGGTTGGCCACTTTTTTCTCCTTTTTGCATAAGCTTGTTATTTCTGTTTGCTTTTTTTTCAACAAATTAAAAAGTACACAATTCAAAAAATGCTATGTGCTGGGGAGGGTTCTGCAATTGTGGGAGAATCGGGCTACATTTTGGAAGTTGGCGTGCAATTCCAAAAATCCTGGCTATGCCGCCACAAATGCCTATCCCGGTACTCTTTAGGAGCAAGGTAGATAAACTCTCTTGGGCAGGAAACCATTTCATTGCAGGACACACACATGTACACACACACACACACACACACACACACACACACACACACACACACACACACACACACACAGATGCATGCACAGTAGTTCTAGTTTTGTTTAATTTAATTTCCAGAGCTTTAATTTTTATGGAGAAATTTGTTTGGCTGGAGTATAAGCATGTATTTTTGTGTATGCAGTATCTGAAGTTTTATTTTGTTTCTTAAAAAGAGAATGGGGCTTTTACTTTAACAATTAATGGTGTCTGTGGGTAAATGAAGTAGCTAGAGATATCAGTAAATGTTAAGCGATACTTATAGGTGTTGATAAATAAAAATATCTATACTTAATCGCTGATAAGCATGGTTATTACACTCAACATTGTCAGTGAATATACAGATATGCACATTAACATATCCATGACTGCTGTATGGAAAAACTTCCATGTTGCAAAAAAGAAAGGGAATTTCTAAGCATGGTGTTCGTTTTTAACAGCCTACAGTTTTAAATATAGAGTAGCTATCGAACCTGCAACTTCTAGGAAGATGGCCACGGTGGCGGTAGTTTTATGAAGTGATAACTTGACCTAATGAATCTGTTGGAATTCAATAGAATTACAGTTAGATGACCTGCAGCTGGATCTGTAGATTTATTATTCTAAGGAGAGTGTGCAGAGGGACACATTTATCTCTCTAGACAGCTTTTTTCTATACTTATTGTTCACACAGCTGGCTGCTTATTAAATATTTATGTCCTTCTTGCTAACATATGGCTCTTTGTTATTAGGCTAAAAGTTACAGCAGTTATAAGATGTCAATGAAAAATCTAAGTCAGTAAAAACTGTAAAATTGTCTCAGAGTTGAACAGTATTGTTTTTAAACACTATGGTAATAATAGAATGCAGATGTGCATAAGCCAAAAGAACAGTAAAGATGCTGATGAAATGCCTGTTCTCCACTCATATACCTAATGCTCTTCCTGGCAAGTTCTAGGATGATAACTTAAGACTATCTGGGTTAAATACATTATTTCAAATTAAAAATATATTCTTTGCACATGTACTGAACACTTAGCTATGTATGAAAAGGCTTTTAATGATAACCTGAAGAATGAACCTTCATTAGACTTGCTTTGAGCTGCTAATGAACCTCCTCATTTTGTCCTTGGTGAGATTCCCTTAGCCTTCATTTGCTTACTATAGGAGTCTAAGCAATTCACATAAACAAACAGTTCTCCAAGGTCACCACTTAAAAAAGGAATTATTCCTAGTGGGTTTGCCTGTTGAACTAATACATAAAATAAAAATAATATTTCATTAATTTTATTTTACTGGGGTGTTTGCAGTGCGTTTGTGCTTATGTTTCATTTCTCAGCTTTCAGCTTTAGAGACCTAGTGGGATGGTAAATGTTTGTTTCCAAATGCAATCCAGGAGAGGTCAGGATAAGAAAGGAAACTGGAGTGCAATTGGTTAAGAAAGCAAGTAGCATATTAAAAAAAATGCAGAGGAAAAGCAGATTTGCAAACGTGCAAAGCAGTGATCATTATGTGTACAAAATGTCTGCATTAATATGATTGTTAGTTGTTGCTGAGTATAAGTGTCGCCACTGTTTGTTGAGATCCGGGTAAGTGAATCTCAGAATATCATAACTAGATGGCCACTACTTGAGTCAGTAAATGTGAAACTTGGAGAATATGAGCAGTTGAGTATTATATTTTTGCCTCACTTTCTCCCTTTATGAGTTTTTGCAATCTGCAAAGGCTTTCCACCATCTCAGAAAAAGGTGTTCATGTTTCTTGTGACCTTGGAAGTACTAGTATTTATTTTTTATTTTGCACTTCTTATCCCCACTGCCTACCAGCCATTAGATCACATCCTTTCTCTATGAGACCATCCATTTCCTAACAGAAGAGAGACAATCAAGAGGGATATTTATCCAGGCATCCATCAGCGCTGGTTCCAAGTTTTTCAGTTTTCTCTGGCCCTAACAACATGCAGTTGACAAGCAACTGGGGTGGAGTGATGTGCAGTAGGCTGACCATGGAGGACATCCCTTCATTTCTACAAGTTGTGTTGCCTCAAGGCATCCCTGTTCCTCTTCCTGCTGCCTAAGCAGTGGTCTTTTTGTCCTTCATCAAGGAGCTTTCACCATGCTGTTTGCTTCCAAGTGCATAGAAATCCATATTCTTGGTAAGCCAATTGCACATACCATAGCCCTTCACTCCTCCCCATCCCTTCTTCATTTCTCCAGTGCCAGAGCTGCTAATCAAACCCTGATCATCTCGATAAGAGGCAAGGCCCCATTACTTTGCTATGTAACCAGACAGCAGTGTGGCCAGACTCAGTGGTGACATCTCAAGAATTTAGATGTTTTGAGCTTAATTAATCACATGTTGATAAAATGACATGGAATTATTCCTAATAGAGTGACTTTTATACCTTTTTGCTTTTTGACATCAGATCATTAAAAAGGAATCAGTCTATCTTGCTGTTTTAAAAATAGTGACACCACTAAAACAACTTTTTAGACAGGTAAAACTTAAGTTACCTACTTTCACATCTAACTCCACTAGTGCACACTGCAGTGTTTAGGATAAACATTTTTTTTCATCTTACCTTTAAGCATCTATTGCAAGACCACCAGTTACTGGAGACCACATTCTGCCTCTCAGTAGTCATCTTGGGATTAATGCTTCTGTTTTCTCCTGATGAGAGAAGGAGTGCAGTTACATTATTTTCTGGAGACTGCTGATCACCAGAAAGCTTAATAACTGCTTTATAGGTGACAGCTTGGAATATGTGCTTATCTTCTGATCCTAGTGAGAGTAGGATGAGAGTACATTGATTCCTGACCCTTTCTGGATGGAGAGTGAGTGTCTGTGCTTAATGTACCTGATTGGTCTAGTTGCTATTAGAGGCATCTACCAGAAAAAAGCTACAAGCCTGCAGACCCTTGCATTATCTAGGACAAGACTGGATAACCAAACAGGCTGTGGCCTGCTTCTCTTCATGGGATTGGTGCTAACATTTTACTCCTTGTGAGAGAAGAAAGAAAGGAGTATTGTATGCCAACAGAGTGAAGCTGTGCTGAGACCAGCATTAGTAGTAGCCAGGCAGTAGCCATTCATGCGACTTCCCTCTTTTCATCATTCTTAACAAGCTAATTCTTTATTTTTCAGTAAGTACTGTTTGATTTCTTTCTAACTTCAGAATAGCTACCTAAATACTTCATCCTTAAATTTTCAGGGTCTATATATTAGTTTCCCCTCAAGTGTTAGGCAGTGCTCTGTACAGACTCAGACACAATGAGTGACATTTTTCCCTGTAAAAGGAATATATAAGGAAACAGCTCCAGTACTTAGTAATAATGACAATCCCTCCTGGCATATCTAAAGGTCAGTTCCCTCTGCTTTCTCCTATTAACCTGGCAAACTTGGGCATTCTGAGGCAGTGTAGCAACTGCCTCATGTACACAGACAATCCTCTCCTCATACTTCCCAACACTCAGACACGTGAGAGATGCACTTATACATCCAAATTGGAGGCCATGAAAACACAAACCACACACCCACCTTCGCAGAGGCTCTCAATAGAAATCTAGCCAAACAGCAGAGACCTCCAAGGCAGAAATGCACCCAACCACCACAACACAGCACAAACCACCACAAGACACATAGATCACCTACACAGTGTGCCCCTCAATCTAAGCCCCTAAGGCAAAACAGCTTGCCCAATACACTAATCATAGGTGACTCGATAGTGAGGCACACTGATGTCCCACTCACTACGTTGAATATGAAGAAGGTAACAGTCAGCTCTCTATCAGGTGCCAGAATCTGACACATAACACACACACACAGGTCACTGCAGAACAAGTACAAATATGACTCTGTCACTGTCCATGTGGGTGTGAATAACCTGAGATGCATCTCCCTGGACTACATGAAAAGAGAAGTGGAGGAGCTCTCGTATTATGTAGCCCAGGCAGGTATGACCCTAGCCCTGAGCAGCATCCTACCATCACCCAGAATGATACCACAGTACAACCAGAAAATGATTGATTTCAACAATTGGCTAAGTTTCTGGTTTCATTCTAAGGGGATCCAGTATCTGTCTGCTTGGGATGACATGATTCACAGACCTCGATGCTTTGCCATACATGGCCTGCATCTGTCACCCCTGGGTTTCCGGATACTGGTTAAGGCTCTTGACACCCCATATAGTGCCTTTTTTAGGCAGTGTTCCAAAAGCCAAAATTCCACCATAACAGATACCAAAAAAATGCAATCTGAGGGTCATGCTGCTCAATGCTAGAAGTCTAAATCTCAAGATGGACTTGCTCGAAGCACTCCTCAAAATGGAGAACATTGACATTTTTGCTGTAACAGAGACATGGTTTAAAGCAGCAGAAAGCACCCCTGCGCTACCAGGCTATAACTCATTCCACATCTTTCAGCCCCAGAACATGGACCGAAGCTCCAAAGACAGTGGTGTCTCCATATTCATAAAGGATATGCACACCTCCAGACCAGTAGCCCAGCATAACGCATCTGAGATACTTCAGGTACAACTAACATTGGGTAAGACAGTGATTCAGATCGTAGCATGCAATAGGTCCCCAACCATGTCCCAAGACTCTCACTCCATGTTTCTAAGCACCCTGGAAAGTATTAGGGTTAAACTCAACACTCTCATACTAGATGACTTCAACTACCACTCCATCAACTGAGAAAACTACTCATGTACCAATACACTGGCCCAACGCTTCCTGGAATTCATCAATTCCAATGCCCTGAACCAGCTGTTACCCCCACTAGAGGAGGCAACATCCTTGACCTGGTTATTACTAACATGGGCAACCGTTGCTCTACACCAATAGTCAATTCCTCCCCGGTTAGATCCGACCACAAACTAATCACCATGGAAATCCACATCTCAACCACATCCCCCACAAAGGTAACCACCAGAAAAAAATTCTCCAAAGCTGACTTTGGGCTCCTAAAAACAGAGGTGGCTAACTTCACAGCACTTGTGTCAATGGCAAATAGATGCATGACTCCTGAATCATGCACCAATGCACTGTACGAGCTTGTATACAAATGCATGGAACTAGCCAAACCCAACAGAACCAAGATGCTCTCCTCCAAAAAAGGAAGCCAATCTGGTGGTCCCCTGCCATTAATAAACTCTACAAGAGGAGGAAGAAACTGTTGCAGAAAAAGGCGAAGTCCCAAGACTGGAAAAACTTCCTTATTACACTCAACAAAAAGTTGAGATCCCTCATCAAAACCTCTAAAGCCAGCTATGAAGGCAGAATTGCTGCAGACACTAAAACCACCCACAAAGCCTTATTTAGTTATATCAAGATTCATGGCAATACCCAGGTTTGCTCTGAGTTACTGCACAATGGTACCTCCTATACTGAGCCAACAGATATTGCCAACATACTGGCTGACAGATTCAGTGTCAACTTTACCTCTTTCTCCCCCTCTAAAGGACCAATTACAATACCAGAGGAATGCCAGGCACCCAGCATTACTGCAGCACAGGTTAAAGCTGCATTGTCCAAGGCCAAGAATACAGCTTCCATGGGACCCGACAATATCCCTGGATGTGTTCTACATGAACTACAAGGTGAACTGGCACCACATCTGTGTGCCCTGTTCAATCACAGCCTCACCTCAGGCTTTGTCCCTACCAAATGGTGAACTGCTACAGTCATCCCTCTCCATAAAGGGGGAGTGGCTACAGACCTTGGGAATTATCGCCCCGTTAGCCTGATGAGTCTGATATGTGAGGCTATAGAGCACATCATCATGGATCTAATTAACAAGGATATAAGGAATCTCCAAACTCTGGACCCCACGCAATTTGGTTTTGTGAAAGGTAGATCATGCCTGCTCAACCTGGTTGACTTCTTTGAGTCAGTCACCAGAGCTGTGGATGAGGGCAAGGCAGATTATACAGCCTACCTTGATCTGGCCAAGGCCTTTGATACCATTTCCCACTCAGGAATTATTAATAAACCCATCAAACTAGGCATCAACCCCTATATCACTAGGTGGTTTGCAAATTGGCTCACAGATAGAACCCACAGTGTGAAAGTAGTGGACTCCAAGTCAGACTGCCAACCAGTCACAAGAGGAGTCCCACAGGGATCGGTCCTGGTTCCACTCCTGTTTGGCATCTACTTCTCAGTAGTACAGGCTAACACGGAGGGATTCTGGATGACCAATGACCAAGTTCAAGGATGACTGCAAGCTGGGAGCCATTATTAACTCCCCAAGTAATGCAGACATCCTGCAGAAAGGCCTCAGTGAGACCAATGACTGGTGTCAAAACCATGGCCTTAAGCTTAATGCCAAAAAAATGCGCCGTCATCCCCCTTGAGAAAAACTCAGTTCCCACTAATTACCACATCGAAGGGAACCCACTGAACACTGAAGGCATTACAAGAGATCTGGGGACACAGGTTGACAGCAACCTCTCCTTCGACCACCACATTGCCACTGTGGTCAGAAAATCTTCCATGTGGCACATCTCATTACCAAGGGTTTTGCATCTAGGTAGAAAGAGGTCATCATCTCTCTCTACTCTTTCCTTATTAGGACAATCATCGAGTATAATGCCCCATTTAGCATGTACCTCAGTAGACACATGCAATAGCTGGAAAGGCCACAAAAGTACTTCACGAAGAGGATCCTAGGCCTTAAACACATGTCTTACATGAACAGACTCAAAAGACTCCAGCTATTCTCTGTCTCATATCATCTACTAAGAGGTGAGCTCTGCTTGACTTACAAAGCCATGTCTGACCCAGCTCTGTTAGAAATGCTACATCTAAAGAAATCCCAATCCCTCCACACCACATGCTCCAGAGACCTCAACCTCATTACCACAATCAACAGAACATGCTGGAGGGGCAGGTACATAACCCAGAGACTCCCAATGCTCTGGAATAGAGTTCCCATACATGTCAAGCAGAGCACCTCATTGGCCCTCTTCAAGAGAAATCTTGATGAGTGGATGGGAAATAGATCACTCCAGTGGGTCTACTTGATAGAGGCACTGGGAACTAACATTGGGCGGCACCATGCCAGGGAACTTCTATGGGCTAGGCTTGTAAATGTTCCAGGGCCATTAGCCTAGTACGCACCTATGAACCTATGAAGTGTTGTCTGGAATTTTGTCAAGGAGGCTAGTAAATAGGGTTTCACCAAAATGTAACATCATTACAAGTTTGGATTGCAAACCAGTCCATCAAAGATAGTTTGTTTAGAAGGGTTCCTGTATTAGAGAGGTAAGAAGTGACTGCTGGTTATTACCGTAGGTAGTAAAGCTGTTTTTTTGCATGTCCAAATTGTTACATAAAGGCTTTTTTCACTTATTACATTTGAAAGAACAGGTGTTTTACTGAATCCCTCTCTAATGTTTATGCACATTTAATCAGAGGTTGAGTAAATGCCTATGGATGTTTTACCATTTGGTAAATAAACGATTAATAAATTATTTTAGTTATATACTGTAATAATCAGCATCACGTTGGTTTATGTGTTTTGCCTAGTCATTTAAGATGCTCATCTTCCAGTAATATGTATAAATATAACTAAAAATAAAATACAACATCAACTAATTCAATAAAAACAAGAAAAAAAGTTACACTCTAATACACAAAACTAAAATAAAACTTTTTACCTTAAAATAAAAAAAACATTAAAAAATTTTTTAAATACTAATTACAACATCAGGTGAGTTATATTGTATTACCCATTCTCTAGCTTGCCTAAAGGTGTATTTTTTTAAAAATTTAATGTTTAATTGTATCCTTTTTAAAAAATACCAAATTTTAAAACCAAAATGGACCAGGGAAATTTTTGTAAAAGAAATGCTCAAAAAGACCTTTGGAAGAAAAGGTTATTTTCTCTACCCCTGCACATCTCTCCATCCTCACCTCCAAATGAATAAAAAATTCTTTTACAGAGGAACACATCAATGTAAGCTTGTAAAACAATGCTACAAATCTCTAATTTGATGGTATTGATGAAACATAACCAGACGTCAAAAAGCTCCCCATGTCATCACAAATAGAAATGTCAAGATGAGAACAAAATCTAAACATTGATTACTGTTGTATTGTTGACAGCATGTTGGGACTGTCAAATTGTTCTCCTTCCTGTTTAATCCAAAACATCCTTTTCTTGTAGTTCTTTTTTTTGAAACAAACTTTTGCATTTGTAACATTTTATATAAAACTTCCTTTTTGGGAATAAAAACCAAATGTTGGAAATTCTTTTTTACATTCCAAAAACTCTTTTCAAATTGTAACTTTCTGAATTTCAACTAGTTTCATTTTTCATTGACACGCAAAATTTCTGGTTTTATAATTTTCCACCTCCTAATGAGTGTTTGAATATCAAAAATTGATGCTTTTAATTTTAAAATATAAAATCTTCAAATAATGTTCATTGATCTATTCATCATAATCCTAACAAGAGAAGTCTCAAGTCAACTTCCTAACTAAGTAATAAAGGCCCAAAATTAGTCTCCCTTATGCTCAACTTTCGTTAGCTTTCATGTTGGAAAGAGTTGCACTCTTACATCCCCTATTGATCGTTAGAAAAGTAAATTTAAAAGAATCAAATTAAACTTTACTCCTCGGTCTTCCCTCACCAAAACAAACAAAAAGCCCTTGAATATAAAAGTTTCTATGTATGTTAATTTCTAATATGTTAAATCCTAAATAATTGTTGAATTTTATTAAAAAAAAAATAGTAATCAAATAATAATTCCCACTTGGAAAAGAAAAAATTAAATAGTTAACAAAAAAATAAATAATCCTATAAAAAAATAAAAATAAATTTCATATCCAAATTTATAAAAAAATAAATTGGTACAATAATATCATTTCCTCTAGCCGAAAATTCTCATCCCCCAAAACACAAAAAAATTTGTCTATATTGTATTTTTCAAATAAAAAAAATTATTTTCAAAATTTATTCCATTCAACCAACAGACAAATAAACCAAAAAATTAAAGAAATCATGGCATATATAAAAAAAAATAATTATGTTCAAATAATTCGGAATATGAATGATAAATATAAGGAAATTACATCAACTGTAAGCATAACACGTTTAGCTGATCCTGAACATAATGCGGATAATGGCATTACATCTTTCTTAAATAAAACATGATCGTGATACAAATGATTGATGTAGAGAAAATGGGGATTAAACCCAATCTTAAAAAACAATGAAGTGCAAGGATAAATGAAACTGAGATGTCAGCCACAATGGGCCTGAAAGGGGGATCTAAAATAGATTTGAACCAATTGGGCATCTAAAAGTATCAAGCTATTCTTGGATGTTCATTAACAAAATTCATATATAACTCATGGGATCTAAATCATTTTGGAGCTTATATATAAATATGACTGAATTAAACTAAAAATGGCTGCTAAATCTATACAAAACTCAAGGTCATATTTCTCGTTGTTTATTATTAAAAAAAGTTGCATTTTTTCTATATATGAATGGCTTTTAAATTCATTATATGTTATTTACTTTCATAAAGCCATGTTTTTCAACGTGCGTCAATTTTTCAAAAGGCGAATTTTTCCATAATATTATGTGTTAAAAATTCTGTTGTTTTACTTTATGTAATGTTTCTTTTTCAATAGTTGTTAATTTTTATTAGCCTGTAATCTAATGCTTCAAAATTGTTTGCACATATAGGGAATCATGTTTTAATAGATTCAAAACAAGATCTTACAGTTCTCAAAATTCTTATATACATAATGTTAGCTTTAAGGATAGTAAAAATAAGAATCATAAAGGCTCTAGTTGGTAAAGCTCTTTAGTTTGTAAGAAGCTAAAAGTCAAGTTTAATATCATCCAGTCTTTCTAGTCCAAAGTTACATGAAAAGAAAAAAAATGTTATTCCAAATCAAAATCAAATGTCCAGTTCATTAATATCTGATGCTATGACTCCCAGGAATTCTAGTACTGTCTATATATTGTCAGAACTTGTGTTCCTCCCTTTCAAGTCTGTATATTGGAAGGTGGTGTACCCTGAGATATATTGTCTTCAGTTGTTTGTTACCGGTCTTTGTAGAATTAGTTGTTGGAAAGATGGTAGAATCAGGAACATTGTCAATATAAATTCCAGCTAAAATTTTATCTATATAACAGCATCTATAGAATTATCAGTGTGGTTTTACAGATTGTAGTGTTTCAGGAAATCTTGAGATCTATAGTTGCGCAGTTCTAAAGATCTAACTGTTCTTATTTATATTTTTTTTACCATTGAAGAATTTATTTTTTGTTGGCCCACCTTGTTGTTTTCTTTATCATTTGGCTTAGTTGGGTTTAGCTTTAACTGGTTTTTTCCTGTTGTTTTTATACCGCTTATCGTGAGTTGTTACTGGCCTGAATTGTCCAAGAATCAAAGCCAGTTCCAGCAAATGTTGTTTCCTACTGATGTTCTAAGTTCTAAGTCTTAGAATCATAGAATTCATGAATATGAATTCTTTTAATAGAATTAGTTTTGTTTAAAAAACAGAATTAATTCTCAATGTCATTTTAATTATAGTTTTGTTTAAAAAAATGTCATTTCGAAAAATGTTTACAAACCGGCAAAAGTGCTATATAAAAAGGTAGTTAAACTTTTTGAAAAAAGGGACAAAAGCAGTACAAATACTAAAAGGTTAAAAAACGGTAGAACTTGGTTAGAAACAAGGTCTTTGAACTAGAGTGTTCTGGCGCCATCTCAGAGAAATAACAGTCATATTACAAAGCCTGCCTTTTACTTAATTCCAATACTGTCTAATGATTTCTTGAATATACTTCAGACCTTTTTTAGACTTAAGAAATCCAGCGCCATCGTTCGCGAATGGATTTGTTGCACAGCCCGACAACTCTTGCTCGACCCTCACCAATGATGGAGCGTATTGTGCTGTTAGAAAACTGGATTCTCCACCTTTTTTCCTTCAACTTTCACAAACCTTAAAGATCTTTCACAAACCTGAGTTAGTTAGAAGTGGCTTCTCCTTCCAAAATTTAGCACAAGCAAAACTCATTTTGTTGAATTAGTGGTAGCTAGTAGTGGCTTCTGCATTCCTTTTAGACTTCCAATGATGTCGGAGAACACTCATGGGTTCTAAGGTTATCGCCACCAGTCTCACATATGAATATGCTCAAATATGTTAACTAAAAGGCAGAACCAAAATCACAAACCACGCTGAAACCACGCTGAATGCAACAATAGCGATACACTTTTAATTATCCGCCGCAAATTCAAAACTCTTCAGAATGAATAAACACAATGCATGAAACACATACAACTAATAAATAAAAGGTAAGTGACCTATTAAAAACCCAAAAACTTATACACCTTCCTAAACTAAAAAAAAAAATAAAAATAAAAATAAACTAAAAAATAAAATATCACTATATTCATCATATACATAAACAAAATGAGTAAAAATAAAAATGAAATTGACATCTTTTAATACGCTATTTTTTTAAATAATGTTTAAATTTTTCTCAAGAGAAAAAGGGCAGGTATTAACATTCTTTGAGACCAATTTGAGAGCTGATTTTGCTTTGATTTGTTTAATTTGAAATTTCTTCTCAGGTATCCTCCCCCCTCCAAACCAAAAAAAAAAAAAAAACAAAAAAAATGGAAAACAAAAACAGAAAAGTTGTAAAGAGCATTCTTATCATCTCTTCTCCTGATGTCTTGGCATATATATGTTCTCATATGTTCTTTTTGCTTGTTTTGTTCCCTGTCATCAAAATTGACTGCATGAGGAACATAATGCATGTAAATAACCCCGATTGTGCTACAATTGACATAACTGCTAAATTCACATAACTCTTATGTTTAAATTGTTTATTGTTTTTTTATTTTTATTTTACCTTTTTTAAGGTGTGTAATTTAGTTTTTTATTTTTATTTATTCTTATGTAACTTTTCAAATTACTTTTTTTTAAGGAAGTTGATTGTGTTTTTGATATTTCTGAAGAAGTTTTGCAGCAGAAGTGATAATTAAAAGTGTATAAAATATAGTTGCTGCAGTGTCGTTTGTTTCAGCGTGGTTTGTGATTTTGGTTCCAGTAATATTTAGTTGTTAGGATTTCAGCTTAAAGTTATTTAATTTAGGAGGGTGTCAATAACTTTGGTAGAAGAGTGTTGAAGTATACATGATACTTTTCCAGTGTTTACTTTAACTGCTCAGTTTCTGGCTGCTCACAGACCATAGTCTTGCTGTCTTGCAGTTTGCATGAGCTACTGCTCATGCTAAGAGTTAACTAAACATTTAAATATGGTGCTTTAGTTGTAGGGAGGGAGGGGAGATGCTTCTCTAACATATAAATGAGTTTGAGCAAGGTAAGTGGGGAAACCAATGGAATGGACTGGAGTTTAGTGGTTATGTTTAGGGGTGACTAGAGGATTTAGCATTAACTTTCAGGTGTAGCATTTGGGATTACAATTACTTATTGAGGGGAAACTTTAGGGTTAGGGAGTGAATGAAAAATTTAGACTTAATGGGTGGTTGCAGAATTTAGGTTTATTTAGCCATTTAGGATTTTAGGCTTAAGGATCAGGGTTTGGGATTAGTGTTAGTGAGCAACAAGTAGTTTTATAGTTAGGGTTAATGAGTGAAGTATGAGTTTAGGGTTAGGGACTGGGTAGGAGTTTTAGGGTTAGAGTTAGGGTCCTGGCCATGCTATATACTGGGTTAATAGGATTCAGCTAGTGGGTGGTCAGGCACTTGCGATTGTAAGCAAATGGCAGTGAGCAAGTCAACCATGAGATAATGGCATGTGAATACTTGCTGGGCACTCACTTTTCCAAACTGTTTCTTGAAGCATCTTACCAGTATTTCAACTAGGTGTCAATCTGTTAAGGCTTTGGTAAACATCTACCAGAGCTGCATGTTGGTATGCCTTTGTTAATAGTAACATTTCACTTCTGAGCCTTGGTACATGCTTATCTGTTCTGAAGTATACGCAGAGTGTGAAGATGGTGGTTTTGCCCAGTCTGTGCTCTGGTTCTAGTTACTACACAAAATACAGTCTTTACCCAGCACAGTAAGCATTAACATTTATGGTCACATAGATGCTAAGTATGCTGCATTAAGTAAATTCACTTGGTGATCATTAGCCCTTGGAGAATTTTTTTATAGCATTCCAGTTCTTCTTAACTTTTTTTTTTTCTGAACACCAGTTCTTAAGATTTTGTAAATAGAAAACACATACATGCACTCCTCAAAGATATGACTTCAATGGAGACCTGTAGTCCAGTACCAAAAACCAGGGAAAAGAGAAACCTTAAAGATCTAGTAGTGCAAACACTGTAAATATAGAAAATTACCCAGACACTGAAATTGATCTGTACGAGTTACTGAAGAAGCAAACTTGGTCTGATCTTGCCCATTAAACAGTCATCCATTCAGACCCTCGCTGCCTTTCCCTATGTAGGGGGCTTAGGTACTAATATTGAAAGACAAATTGTATTATCAGATATTAAGTAAAGTACACTTAACTCTTCCCCTCACCTCATCCCATCCTGCATGAGAAATAAGGAACCAGGCAACTTCATTCCCCTTATAAACATAAAGTAAAACATTTGTCTCTCTCATTTCTCTGCACCACTGATGACAAAGTTGACTCATACTGCCCAACCCACCTTAACAAAAAGTCACCTCTGCAACTTCATATATTAGAACAATGACATTATACAAATTCAGATGAGTACATACTGTCTCCCTACAAAACTGAGAATGTTGAGCCCTCATCTTGGCTGATTACCTGTCCACCCTTAGAGCAAGGTCCCCAAAATACTACCACTTGCAAAAATCAATGCACAGAAGAAGGACACTAGAAGAGAGATTAGCCAGGTGAAAGCAAGAATTTGGAATATGAATTATTACCCACTTTCTGTTATTGGAGTCTATGCCATTTTTTAGCCTTTACCCATCCTTCCCCGTCACTCTTTGTTCATCTTTATCTCTCTATACGTCCATGAATCCTGACTTTAACTTGGCATACAACAAACATATTCATGAAGTTTACAGATTTAAAATGTTGCAGAAGTGGATGATAGAGGGTTAAACACTTTTAGGAACTTTTTTCCACATCAATCATTCTTTCTTGTAATTGAATACCTTACAGGGTTTTCTTGGATTGTTCTTCCATTTTATTTCTTGGCCCTGATTTTTGAATACTCTTTCTAAGGCTTGGTTGTATGTCTGACCTCTCTATTCTTTCCTTTTCTGTTTCACAGGTACTGATTATTACTCTGCTTTGCTTCCATTGCCTTCCTTTTCCAGTTGTCTTCTTTTTTTCTAGTGTCCAGTCAAGTCTTAGATAACCACTTTGCTCCTATTCAACCCCTACAAGATATGGATCTGCTCTTTTGATTATTTGACTTTTAAATTTTATCAGTTTTGTTTATTCTAGCTTTATTTTATTTATTTATTTATTTATTTGAATTGGGTTTTTGTATCCTTTGTTTTGCAATTTTATTATATAACTTGGATTGTTTAGGTTTTTACATCTCTTTCCCTTGGTCCTGAATCAATATATTGTGTATTCTGTTCTGTTTTGATTTGAACTTCTCTTCTTCCACTGTATTTTCCCGTCCCCTTTGAATCTATTCATTCTCTGCTTTCCTTTGTTCAACTAGTATAATTCACACCTCAGTAGACCTATCTGGTAACTTGTCCAACCCAATGACAGTAATTTCATTTATAATTTGCACTTCTTCACCATTTACTTGTAGCTGTAGACAATGATCATTATCAGATTACTTTTGCAGTAACCTAAACTATATGTGATATATTCTGCTAAGGATGAAATGTCTGGGCAGTATTTAAAGCACTTTCACACTATCCATATGCCCATATATCCAAGAATGCCCAAAAGCATGCTGGTATAAAAGTGGGTGTACTGGCACAAACATTTCAGACCATTCATACTATTGAAGAAACCAGTCATTGTCAGTCTTTACAGCATCTTTACTGGTTCAGCAGTCACCTTGTTTGAGATATCGGGTAGATAGGTACGTCACTGGGGAGTTTCCTTACATATTTCTGTGAAAACATGTACCGAATTTTGCATATTCTAATAGAAAGGGAAAAGTGTCTGTGGATAGTAGATTCCATATAGAGATCTCTATACAGCTTGTCTTTTCTGCTTAGGTCGTGGTAAACTGTAGAAAGAGTAGGGTTGCCACCTTTTCAAATGCCCAAAGTGGGACATTTTTTGTAGAAACGTCAGATTTTACAAGGCAAAACATACCCATGGCCAATACAAACGACAGAACTTAACTTTTTTGCCAAAATAAAAGCTTATTATTTTAGCATTTGAGTCGATTATTCTGTTTCATATAACATTTAGGTGTTTCAGATACAAAATAACTGTTTTATGCAACTATTAAAGAAAATATTGGAAATATTTTTGCCCTAAAATCTCAGGACATTTGCCATTTTTTCAATTTTTTTGCAGGACACAACTGCCAAAAGAGGGACTGTCCCTCGCAAAGTGGGACAAGTGGTAACCCTAAGAAAGAGGGACATATATACTTGATGTGAGAAAACCATTGACTGTCACAAAAGTGCTGTATGAATACACAGGATGAAAAAATAAGAAATGTGAGAAAATCTAGGATTCAGATTCCAAGATGAGTCTCTGCATCTGTAAGGGAAGATAGAAGAAGTCAAGCTATGAGCAATGGGTTATACATAAAGAAACAGTATGCAAGATGGTTCAGTTATACATAAAGAAACAGTATGCAAGATGGTTCAGTTAAGTTAAAGCATAACACAGGAAATGAGAGGTGAGCATACTGAACAAGGAAGACAAAGCACCCTTCATATACACTGCACAAGTTAAAAGTAGAAAGCTTGACCAAGCATGCCAGAAATTTGAAAGCATATCAATGAAGGATACAGGGCAACTATTGCAAAGTCTGAATACAAATATTCTATATTTACTGTGGAAGGAAAATGTGTTTTTCTGAGAGGTTAAATAGGAAGAAGAGAATTATTTTGAAAATGAACTGAGCTTGTGAAGTCAGATAGGGCCAGGGATATAGTTAGAGTTGACAGCAGTGCTGGCTGGCTCACTAGCAAGGCCCTCCTTTGGACTGTTTACTGCTGAAGCTGAACCTAGAGACTGAGTTTGATAACATTAAATCCCAGTTTACAAATGGTACTCAAGAAAATGTCACCATAACCGTGTACTGAGGTGTCTGAAATCTGTTAAGTGAGCCCTCTCAAAATTAATAAATAATAGAATGGTAGGCTTTTCCAAGCAAGAGGAACAGGATTAATTGCAACATGAGTTTATAGAGTAAAAGTAGTCCTAGACTGCTATAATTCAGATTTATGATTGTGTCACAAAATGTGGGTGCTGATGGTTTTGTTGTCATAGTATATCCTGATTTAACAAGGCAGTGGATGTTTTGCATACATAACAAGTTGTTAAGGTAATTAATAAGACTAGCGGTAAAAGAAAGTGTACTTCAAGGATTAGCTGCAGGCCTGAGAATTAAGGTGCTGAGGATAGCAGTAAGGGGATCTGTGACAGACAAGAGCATCATTACAACTGGAATACACAGAAGTAAGTTTGTTAGTATATATTATTTAAAGTATTTGCAGAAGACATGTCATGGGGATAAAGTGTAAAATAAGTCTGTTTAGAAATAATGCAGTGGTGGACACAAGAAAATCTAAGGGGAAGTATTACTACTACTGTTAAGTACTTCCGACAAAGATACGTATTACCTGTAAAGGGATTTAACTACATTGTGGGAACAGAAAGATGTATGGCAGTTTTATTGCCACTTGAAACATGTATGGTTAAACACCTTGTCCATAATAATCTAGGTAGAATTTTTGTAATACAGGGATGAAGATGGGACTAAACAGTAAGAAAATTATTTCAGTATTATAATGGCTCCATTCCTTCATCATTCTGAACATTGTGCGAAAATGGTAAAGAAGGGCAAAACAAATGCAAGGATCCATAGCATGGGAAAACTGATCTGAGAGATTCAAATGCATTTTCCTCCAAGTAGGTCAGTTGCCAAACCACCATTTGTGAAGTACTACTCTTAGCTGTAGAGTTCTATGTTTAAAAAGAAATAATACTGAAAGTATTCAAAAATGATTCCCTCGAGTTGTTAAGAGATGTGGAATGGTACAAACACAGCAGTTTGCAGCACTGCATATTTTTCCATTCAAGTAAGCAGAGGAACATGGGTATAATGTAGCTCCACAAGATGGAAAGGGAGATGATTGATAGGATTATATTGGAAATAAGTGGTCTGAATAGAAGAGACTGGCTTTGCTTTCTTCTCAAAATGTTTAGGTATCCGTTTGATAAAGAAGTTCTGTTTTAGCCCTTCTGCAGCTGAGATGCTGAAGAAGTGAGATGAAATGGTGAAGCTGATTTAAACAGTATCTCAAAATTTTCAACCATCCTTTTTCAAAAGAAATAGACATTTCCCCCTCCTCCTCCGCTCCATTTTTCAATAAGCAATTTAATCAGCAAGGTGCCCTCAAACGAGATTTTAAACAACAATGGCAAGGAGGACCTAAAAAGAAACGAAATGCACCAAAAGGTTAAGGGTGGTCCTGTCAGTCAGCATGACAATTTGTAAGTTCAGACTCTTCCCCCTTCTCACTATGGCAATCTCTCAGTATCTCTGAGGCTTCATCTCCCTTTGTGGCAACTAGACAGTTTCAAATGGGCTTTAAATGGTATCCTGCGGGGTACACTTTGCAATGGGGAATTCCTCCCTCCTTGCCAGGGGATGCTTTTCTACCTAGTGAATCAAGTCTCTCCCTTTTCCGCCAATTCTGTACCACTTGCTGGCACAGGAAGTTATAGAACTTGTGCCTTATTGTTACTTGGGTAAAGGATTTTATTCAAGGATTTTTCTGGTACCAAAAATGGAAAGATCTTGCAGGACAGTATTAGATCTTTTCTTTCTAGTTCTTTTGTCAAGATTTCAATGTTCAAAATGTTATCTTCTCAATCCCTGGTACCTCTGATTCTTTCACTAGTTTTCATGATAAAGCTAAATTTAAAGGATGCCTTTTACCATATTCCCATTTGTAAACAGTTCAGGCATTTCTTAAGATTTGCTGCTTCTATCCCACATTATCAGTTCTTTGTCTTACCCTTTGGAGTTTTCACTCCACATAGAGTATTCACAAAGTGTCTAGTCCCAGTCATTGATTATTGCAGACTTTAAGGCTTTCACATTTTTCCATACTTGAACAATTGCCTAATCTTTCCAGGGTTTTTTACTAGCTGTTCAGAATCTTCAGCAACTGTTCAGAATCTTCTGTTCAGTCTAGATTTCTAAAATGAACTATCAGAAGTCTCCTCTCACCTTTTCTCAAAGAATTGTATTACAGAGATGTCTGTTAGATTCTTTCCTGGGAAGAGCTTTTCTTCTTCCAGACAAAGTAGGGATGCTTCATCAGTTCTTACTAAGCCTGTCCTATCCAAATTACTTACCTGTAAGTGAATATCTTAAGATGTTGAGGTATATGGTATTGATGATTCTCATGCATCCTCTGGCCATATTCCACATGAGTTAAATACAGTGGTACCTCAGATCTGTTCAGATTCCAGAGCTAGGATTTGAAAAGAGGGAGATTCTATGTGGGGTAGGCCACATCTTTAGCAGTTCAATTCTCCCATTCTCCATTCTGACCCCCATATACTCTGTCACTGTGGATGCATCCAAGGGAGCCCAACCCCCCCCCCCACCCCCCGTCACCCCCCCCCCTGCCAACACAGCCCAGCCCCCCCCCCCCACCCCAAGCCCGCCCACACAGCCATTTCCAGTGTCCCATCACTTGGCTATTCCTGCCCATTTACTGTTGACACTGTTCAAATCTGTGTGCATAACTGTGTTATGCTTTAGTCAGACTTGGCATTAAGCTTCTCTACTTTTGAAACTCATTTTCAATGAAAGGCATTGAAACCCACATTGAACTGTTTTCAGCAATAGGCTCCTTGCACACTGTTAGGGCCATGAAAAAGTTATTTGATTTACCTGATTGTATGTATATGTGTAGGAATAGAAGCTCAAGCCTTTACATTAAGATGCAAGTACTCTACTTGTGTGCTACTAAAACACTTTAAAAAACTTTATACCACAATAGATGAAAATTCCACTAACTAACTTGGGCATTTATTTCTCTCTCTCTCTCACAAGATACCACACCCCTCAAGGCCTCACCCTTATTTTTAGAGGAATAGGGCAAAAATCTGGACAGCTGAGGGTATGCTACCTCCCTCTTATACAGACTTGAATTAGTTCTGGGAAGGTTGCACTGAACGGCACTGATCTGAATCTGAAGGGTGAAATCCTGGTAGCTAGTGATTGCAGCTCAGCAATGTGGAGCATTAAAGCATTTTTAGCAGCATTTGCCTTTTTATTACAGTACAGATACATTTATACACTATTGTGTTTGTGTTTTGACTTCATTGTGGAGTTAGTTTGTTGCAGGGCTTGGGCTTAAAGGTAGCAATGCTTATTTACCATATACCATTAAAGTCACACCCAACTACAAGTGTACTAACACACAGACACTGGTCTCCAATAAAATGAAGCCACGGGTCATATTTTGTGATCTACCTTGGATGGAATACTCTTGCACACTACTGCATAACTGCTTCTTGCCTTCCTTGACACATCCGAGCCACTACAATGGGGGCTGGGGTGCAATAAGTATGTCATATCAGTGGCTCTGACACTCCTCCTACCTCTCTTCAGACTTCAGAGCAAGAAATCTGAAGCCATACACTAGAACTAGAAGTGGGGACACCCAAAAAAAAATAAGCCAATTTTTAAATATTTATGCAAAATACCAAAAAAAAGGGACACCTTTTTAATATTAACAGTTAACTTGAAGCAGCTAACAAATGCATTTCTGAAATAAAGGTAATCTATAACAGTTCAATACATTTTATAATTGTAAACCCATTTCCTTCCAAAATTTTGTGGAAGGGGGGGAAGGGATTAGGAGAGCAACATTTTGAATTGCCATTGACAATTGAGGAGATGTTTGGATATTCCTCCTCAACAAATCTACACATTATACCTCTCCAACCTCTTAATGCAGAAATCTGAACAAGGCCCAATATATTGGGGAACATACAAACACTACTAAAATTGGCCTCCCCCCTGCAGCATTCCAAATGTCCATTTCCTTGGTTATTTTGCCCCATTTACCATAAACACTAATGTGCATACTGCTTTACTTCTGCGATGATTTAGATTTTCATTTGAAAGTTTTATTTTGCATTGAAACAGCACTAACCTTTCAGAGAAGAAAATACATTTTGCCAATTGCAAAAATATTAACTCTGGGCTGTCTTCAAAATCCCCCCTCGCGTAACATACACACACTCTCTTTGATACACCTTTCCTGCTGTATTACATTATATTCCTTGTACAACATAGTAGTACAGTTGTTAAAGGGCATTTTAAATTTATTTTCCTGCACCCGTTGAACCCAGGGGACCCCCGCAAAACAGTCAAAAAGCATACCACTACACACCAAATCAACTGTTTTGTGAAAGAGGAAGCTGTCAACCTCTTAGCACAAAAGACCCTGAACAAAGCCAATAATGGGTGACTACAACCACCAAACATTCATCCAGTTCTTACCTCACTCTCACCATAAAAAAAAAAAACCTGAAGCCAATAAATATCTGGATGAAAGCAAAAATAACCTGGATGAGCCAATATACTGGTGAATACAGCCCCCAATATTCAGTGAATTCAATTCTTACCATAACTCTCAACCTAGCACAAAGCCTGGATGAAGCCAATAATGGGGGAATACAGTCCAAACACAGGGATACTAATTTTTGCAGAGGCCCAGGGAGAAACACTCCAGACAGCCAATTATGAGGAACAGAAAGAAAATGAGGGATTTTTTCCTGCAATATGGTTGGGTGGGAATGGTGTTGCCTCTCTTCTTCTCTCCTCCACTCCTTTCTTACCCCGCCTTGAATAACATCCCTTACATTCCCCCTTCCTATCTCTGTTCCAGATGTCAGGCGATGATGTCGACCGACTGGACTGTTAGCACAGACTTGATGATGTGATGTGATGTGACTGGACTGTTAGCACTTCTTAAAGAAAGAAAGCACTATCTTCTGAGAGCGTAGAGCGCAAAAAAAAAAAATACTTTTTTTTTTTTTATCTACAGTCTCAGCGCCAGGGGGGGGTGCAAGTGCACCCCCTTGCACCTGCCTGCGGGCGCCCTTGGATGCATCACACCCGGAGTGGGGAATGGCTTAAAAAGGTGTAAAAGTGCAATCCTCAAAACAGATAGAAGCATGTAAATGTCAGAGAGATGTTGGCAGCGATCATATCTTTGAAAACTTTAAATCATCTCTGGTCCTCAGAACCTCTGCAAGTTTACACAAACAGCATCCCTGTAATGTGGTACATAAGCAGGGGGTGCCAGCTCTTACCCTCTTAGCAACTCAGTCAGTTTGTCTCTGTAGGCTTCATACATTCTGTTAGAGCAAATCTTGATTGCAGATAAGCTCACCAGGACCAGGACAAACCACCACAAAACGAAATTTCATCCTGGGGGTTTTCAAGAATTGATTCAACTGTGGGGAACATAATACATGTAACCATTTGCCTCTTTTCATAACAAACATCCAAAGAAATTCTACTCAAGAACTCACTGTAAACAGTCCTGAAAGTCAAATGCTTTATCATTCCCTTAGCAAGTAATGTACCTGTATGCTTTTCCACCATTTTCACTAATATCCAGGATTTTTCTGAAGATTCAGAAGGACTCTAAACAAAATATTGTCGGTGATTCCCTATTGGCCAAGGCAACAGTGGTTCTCCCTTCTTTTCAGTCTAAGGGCAATTATCATAAACATCCACAAAGATTGGATTTAATCACACAAGATATGGGTTATTTGATACATCCCAAACTAAAAACTCTTAAACTAACTTCCTGGACGATACAATCTTGATACCTTTTCGGCTCCTTTTTTGAAGATGTGCAACAGGTACAAAAGGAGGTTAAAAATGCTACTTGGAATTCATATGTGTGTAAACAATTTTCTAGTTGGTGCCAGTACAGGAACTAGAACCATCTTCAGGATAGGCTACCTCTTGCTCTTGATTATATGTGTGAGTTATTTCCTCTAGCCTATTTTATTCCACTGTCAAGGTGCATTTGTCCACTATTTATGTTTTTCTGCACTTTTATCACCCCACCCCACCCCCATTGTAACCATACTGAAGTTAAACAGTTTTTTTTAAAGGGATGTTCATACCTGTTCACTTAGAAAACAGGTGGCTCCTCCTTGGAACTAACATCTGTGCTTAAAAGCTTACACTTTCTCCATTTGAATGAGCTCATCTTGTTGAATTAAGGTTCTTGACATGGAATTCTGTTTTTCTCATTGCCCTGACATCTGCTAGGATAGTAGCTATTTAGAAGAACTAGTAGTGAGTCAGCTTTAGCTCATTTTTCACAATGACAGGGTTTCATTGCGAATTGACCATTCGTTATGCCTATATTGGTATCAGAGTTTATTTTAAGCCACACTATTCATCTCCCTATCTTCTATTCTGAACCAAATGAATAAGAGAGAAAAGATTACTCAAACTGTAGATATCCACAGACACCTCAGATATTATCTAGATAAGATTCAAACCTTCATAAAAGCTGATCATCTGTTTGTTTCCTATGAAAAAGATCAAAGCACTACACTCACTATTAGGACAAATATAGTTGGCATCAAACTGTCAATGGAGTGGATCTCGTCTCATTGACTTTCTACTTGCCATGTGTTCCCTGTGGTGTGAGCTTTAGGGTGGGGATCAGAAGGTGAGATGCAGTTGGTGTCAAGCCATCAAATGCTTAGGTTCTTAGCCATGGCTCGTGTGATGTTGTTTGTCCCCAGTGGGTAGAGACTCTGTGTCTAGCTGTGCCTATCACTCTCTAGGAGGTTGAAGAAGTTAAAAGTAATGGAATCAAAAAATCTCAGAAGGCTGCTTCTTCATATTTAGTTATTGGTGTTGAAGCAGATAGATTACTTGTTGTACAGCCCCTCTCATGCTTCTTCATGTGGTCTGAGTTTGTGTTTTGTCTTTGATTGCTGCATTTGGATATGTTGGAGCAGTATTTAAACAAGTTTGAACTCAGTCTCTTTAATGGTTTCATTCCATTCCATGAGGAGTTGCCATCTATGTTTTTCCATATTGGTTTCTTTTGAATTTGTATTCCTCTGGGGACTAGTCTGTTTTCCAGGCAGTCATTAAAGTAAATCTCTTCCCATTGCAGACTTTTGATTTTTTCTGAGGGTATTCTATAGTTGGTGAAATAAGTGATCACTTGTTGTTTGTTCTTTGTATTGCTCATTCTGTTCATTGAGGATGAAGATAAGAGTGGGAGATGTAATGAGATAGTTAAACTAGAAGTTGATGGAAGTAGTCATTTTGTTCATTGTGACTGACGTAGGCCCAGATGCTTGGGAGTGTCCATAATTCCTCTTACCCACTAGTGGAGATGATGCTTAACAAATTGCAAAACTGATAACAATGGTACTTGCCAGCTGCAGATTGTGCCTGATGGTTGACAATCTCACTTTCTGAGGGACAAAGGATGAGCCAAACTAAGCAAAAGACTAAAGCACTACACCCACCATTAGCATAACTGTAGTTGGTGTCAAACTGTCAATGGCCTGCATCCCTTCTCAGTGAGTTTCTACTTGCCATGTGTTCCCTGTGGTCTGAGATTTAGGGTGGGGTTCTTAAGGTGAGATACAGTTGGTGTCAGGCCTTCAAATGCCTAAGGTCCTTTGCCACTGGGTCGCCAATGTTGTTTGTCCCCTCTGTGAAGAGTCTCTGGCTCTAGTTCTACTTGCTTTCTGTAGGTTGAAGAAGTTGAAAGCAAAGGAATCAAAAAAATCTCAGGAGGCTGTTTCTTCAAGTTCTTTATTGGTGTTGAGGCAATTAGATAGCTTGTTGTACAGTCCCTCTCATGCTTCTTCATGTTGTCTAAGTTCCTGTTTTGTCTCTGATTGCTGTGTTTGGTCATGTTGGATTAGTATTTTAAATTGTTTGAAGCTAGCCTGTTTTAGGGTTTCATTCCATTAAATAAGGAGGTTACCATCTATGTTTTCCATATTGGCTTCTTCTTAAGTTGTTGTCCTCTGGGGACTAGTCTTTTTTCCGGGCAGTCATTAAAGTAAATCTATTCCCATTGCAGACTTCTGGTTTTTCTGAGGGCATTTTCCAGTTAGTGAAATTCACGATCACTTGTTGTTTACTCCTTGTGTTGCTCGTTCTGTTCGTTGAGTTTGAGGATATTGAAGAGAGATGCAATGAGGTCCTTAAACCAGGAATTGATGGAGGTGGTTGTTCCATTCATTCCAGACTTTCTGGAAAGGGGTGGACTCTAGAAGTATTTAAAGGAAGCAAAATTGATCCTCTGTACATACTTTTACAAAACAGTACAAACAGGATTAACTTTTCAAGATCCAGAGCATGCTTTGCTAAGACCATTCCCCAGGGGCTCCAGGAGTCTTAGTTTATTGGTCTCCTTCTTATCTAATTTGCTAAGCTATGGTAATCTACCCATATAATTTAGGCTATTGCAGCAATAATGTATATGTTGAATATAGTAAACTTACTATGATAGTAGATGTTTTTAATAAACCATTGTTACAGTAGCCTCCCCTCTCTCCAGTCACCTTATAGGTTCATAAGTATGTACTAGGCTATCTGCCCGATGGCATTTCTAAGCCTAGCCAGAGTGTGTCGGCTTTCACCACTCCATTGATCAATTAACTGAGCCTTTGTCAAGCAGAGCCAATGAAGTGCTCCCAGGGGTGTATTTTCTGTTACCCATCCACTCATCAAGGTTTCTCTTGAAGAGTGTTAGTGAGGGGCTCTGCCTGATGTAATTTGGAATTTTGTTCCAAAGCATGGAGAGTCTCTGTGACAAGAATCTATCCCTCCAGCATATTCTATTTATTGTTGTGGAAAGGTTTAGCTCACTAGAGCGCGTGGCTCACAATGACTTGGATTTCTTTAGGTGGAGCATGTCCATAAATTCTGAATTGGACATGGCTTTGTAAGTGAGGCAGAGATCACCTCTGAGTAAGCGATATGCCACTGAGTACAGCCGGAGTTTTTTCAGTCAAGCTGCATAGGACATATGTTTGAGACCAGTAATCCTCTTGGTGAGGTACTTTTGTGGTCTTTCCAGCTGTTGGAAGTGTCTTGTGAGGTACATCCCAAATGGGGCATTGTACTATATGATGGGTCTAATGAATGACGAGTAGAGGGGCACTATAACCTCTTTATTTCTAGATGCAAATGCTTTAGTAATTAAATGGGTCACATAGAAGGATTTCCTAACTACTATGGCAATATGATTGTCAAAGGAGAGATTACTATCTACCTGGGTCCCCAGATCTCTTATTACCTTTTCTGTATTAAGGGGGCTGCCACCTATGTGGTAAGTTGTGGGAGTTTTGTTTTTCCCAAATGGGATGACTATGCATTTTTTGGCATTTGGCATGAGGCCATGACTTTGACACCAGGTGTCCATCTTAGTAAGGCACTTTTGGAGGATGTCCGTGTCAGCTGGAGAGTCAGTTATGGCTCCCAGTTTGCAGTCATTGGCGAACTTGGTTAGTCATAGTCCCCCTGTGTTTGCCTGTACTTCTGAGACGTATATGCCAAACAGTAGGGGTCCCAGGACCAAGCCTTGCAGGACACCACTTGTGACTGGTTTAGAGCTGGACCTGGAGCCCGCTAGTCTTCCTGTGTGAGTTCTGTCTGTAAGCCAGTTGGCAACCCATCTCATGATGTAGGGGTTTATGTTCAGGCTGGTGAGTGTTTCTGTAATACCCGAGTGGGGAATGGTGTCAAAAGCCTTGGCAAGGTCAAGGTAGGCTGTGTGAACCACCTTTCCTTCATCTATGGCCTTGGTGACTGTCTCGAAGAAGTCAACCAGGTTTAGTAGGCATGATCTGCCCTTAACAAAGCCGTACTGGGTTGAGTCAAGTGTTTGGAGGTTCCTACTGTCTTTGTTAATGAGTTCCATGATGATGCACTCCATAGCTTTGCAGACCAGGCTAGTCAGGGTTATGAGGTGATAGTTACCAGGGTCAGTTGTGGCCCCTCCTTTGTGGAGAGGAATAACCATTGCTGTGTGCCATTTTATGGGCACATAGCCTGTGGAGAGGCTGAGGTTGAACAGCGTGTTTAGGTGGAGCGTTAGTTTGTTCTGTAGTCCGTGCAAGACACAGCCTGGGACACCATCTGGTCCCATTGACACTGTGTTTTTGGCTTTTGAGAGGGCTGTTTTCACCTGTGCGTCTGTGATTTTTGGGACACTACACTTTTCCGGCATTGTTGTAGGCCCTTTTGGAGGTGAAAGGGGGGGGGTGAAGTTTGCACTGAATCTATCTGCCAGGATGTTGGCAATATCAGTAGGTTCAGTATATTTTGTGCTATTTTGCACTAGTTCAGTGCATATCTGCGAGTTGCCACTTAGATTCTTAACATAGCTAAAGAAGGCTTTGTGGTTATCTTTTGAATCCTTGGCTATTTTTCTTTCGAAGTTAGCCTTGGATGATTTCATGAGGGGACCTCAGTTTCTTACTGATACTGATCAGGGATGTCTTTCCTTCTTGGGATTTGCTTTTTTTCTGAACTAGTTTCCTCCTTCTATTGTATAACCTTTTTATTGCAGGGTCCACCAAACTGGTTTCCTTCTCTTAGAGGAGTGAGTCTTGGTTTTGCTAGGAATGGCATGATCCATGCATCCTTTTAGGTGCTCATAGAGTGCTATAGATTGCTGTTTTCCTTTTGTGTCACCAAGGTGTGAATGTCTACATCATCTTGTATATTATACTATTGAATTTTTGTTTTTTTTTTAGGGCTCTTATATCCCTTCCAAGGCAAAAATGTTCTGTGCTCCAACTATCTTTATGTGGAACTTCCAGATGGAGTGGGTGGAAGGTGCCCATAAGCTTTAGAAAAATAGCTGGTAATGAGGGAATAGGTCCATATAACTTAAGAGTACTGCAACAGTGATCTAATAGAACATTTACTGTTATAATAAGTTTCCTTACACAAGTGTAGTTAACTGGTATTTTACTTCAAAAGCTACACAGTTCCTTTAGATGTATGTATACTTACTGCTATTCAGTTTTTTTTTTTGTAGGGGGTGAATTTAGAACTTATCCAGTGGATGAAAGATACAGCAAGAGCATTTCAGTACTACTGAAGGGCAGATAGTGACAGTAATGAGATCTGTGACAAACAAAGATATATCATAGGGATAAAGTGTAAAATGATGAATGGAGAATGACAGAAAGGTGTGTCGCAGTTCTGAACCCTAACATCAAATTTCCATAACTTTTATACTGAGAAATAATCCCTAACTGATGAAGCAATGCAGCTTTGTACTAGTTCTATCTGCCTACAGCTAAGTAATGTCATGATTCAGTGAAAGATGGATGTTTTCAATTTCCAAGTACAGATGGTCACTGATGAAGTGCTTCTTGAAGTATGTTTGCTTTGAAACATGTGATTGATTAATTTTTATCTTGACATGTATAGGCAAGCATTGTAATCTAGATGTAATCCAAGATGAATGTCATCTGTTTACCAGATGACAATCTTCTGAGGTGAAAACATAACTGTTCTTCGTAAGGGGTTGCACAGAAGACAAAAGTGGCAAATTCTAAGGTGTGCTTACTGAACTGAGGACACCCAAATGGGAAAGTGGTGAAAGAATAGTGTCAGCTATTAGTGTGGCTTTCAGGAGATGACCTGTTTGTCATCATCATTTAACTCTGCTTTTCTGTTTTTTTTTTTTTTTTTTCTGATAGATGTGTTGCAAACAATTTTTCCTAGCATTATTGAGAAAGAGCAGACTAGGGAAAATCAACATAATGATGTCCATCCTATTCTCTGTGTATGCTATCTTCCAGGTCTTTTAGCTGATACCCAAACAGATTAAAGTAAACAAAGAAGCATGGATGTGATCAGCTAGCCTGTATTTTTGCCCAGCCCATACAGCAACCTAGTTTGTATTTAGCTTATTCTCTTTCCATGACAGATTTATGTCTTTTACTTGACACTTTAAAAGTTTCTAGTGTTGAATACACCACCTTTTGAGAGAGACTGGAACTGCAAGACAAAAATAATTCCCTCCATGTTTCTGAGTCACAGTCTGTTTCTAAATTGTACCCTCCTGTTGCTGTGTAATTCCTTGTCTAAAGTATATTTTTCAAAACTGTATTGATTTATTTCAGTTGTTTCAGTTTACATCATGTCTCTCCTTAGCCTCCTTTCCTCGAGGGTGTAATCATTCATTTCCTCTAAACTTTTTTCATAACACTTCTAGAATAAACATGCTATCTCAGTACTTGTCACTGTCTGAAAAGAGTCATTTCTACATATGTCCTTCTTGAGAAAGGGCATCCAACGCAGCATTGCGCTATCAAAATGAGTCTCACCATTTTCTTGTTTCTTTCTATACATCCAAGAGTCCATCTTTTCTTGTTGCACTTTAATAATGATTTCCCATGAGTAGGGGAATATGAAACAAATACCACATGTTCCTCTTCACTTCCACCCCCATCCATTTGTAGCCTTTCCCAAGTTATCTCGTAAAGAAATTATTTTATATTTCCTTGCATTAAATTTTATTTGTCACAAATAAGTCAGTTCCTATACTTTTGACAAGTAATACCTTATCCACTTAGGACTACACTAAGTATCTACCTGTTACGGTCATGGTGTCAGCTGCAATTACATATACTTTATCATCCATTTATTACATCACAAACATTGGTTTTAAAAGAGGAATTTGATTACTTCTGTATCAACAGTTAGATCAACCTATTTTCAGATAAGACGGGGAGGACCAACAAAGGCAGTTCATTACCAATTAACATAATTTATCTCCAGCTTTGTGGCCTTACAGTTAATGGCTCATATGACGTACAGGAGACACAGCACCCCCCATCAAAAATATTGCTAAACTACCAATTTGTTCTTTCTGCTTTGACCAAAATGGCTTCAGTCTGACTGGATACGCTGATGTCATCTACACCCACAGCAAAATATATGTTTTGATGCACACCACCATGAGGCCTAACCAAAAACTGTTTATTTTGCACTGTACACATTATTTACTGACTCTGATGATAACTTTTCCATACAAACAGCCTTCCATTCAAACTAACACCTTTTCACTTGCTTGAGATCTTAAAAAAGTTTTTTGTGCTCCATATTAAATACCTTGATAACATTACTTTTTTTTACCTCTTCACAGTTAAATATTTTAGCCACTCAGCCACAGACGCCTTATAGATTTTCCTAACAAGGCATGTGAACAGTAAGTCTATGTTGCCAATAGTTTTGCATTTCATTAACATTCAGGTGCTGAATGAATCTTTCTTTAGAGTGAGTTGCAATATTTCCCTACCCTGGATATTAGGCTGACTTACCAGTCCTATTCTAGCTCTGTTCTTCTCCCATTTTTTGAACTGGAATAATGTCTGCCATCTTCCTGTCTTTTAGACTTCCTCTTTTTGCCATGTTTTGTTAGAGATTAGAAACAGATTCAAGACCTCCATTCTTAATTTTTAAAGAACTTAGATGTGGAGACAGTCTTGTCTTATCCACCTGCAGTTTTATGTTTTCACATGACATTTCCTCTTTAAAGAATCAGATAAGCTTCCAAAAATGAATACTTTTATTTCTCTTTATTAACAAGGAGGATTATGGAAATATTATGTTAGATATCTGTTACCAAAGTATTGGAAGTTGCTCAAGTAAGGAGCCTAAACAGTTCTGAAGTTCAAGATCATGATTTTGTTCTACACTGCTTTCCAGGATCAGGGTGTGCCCAAATCTTTACTACTCGATGATTCTAACTACATTCCTCAATCAGATCTTTTCCCAATATATTTTATATCACAACATGTGCCTGAATGTGTGAGTGTATGTGTGTGTGTGTGTGTGTGTGTGTGTGTGTGTGTGTGTGTGTGTGTGTGTGTGTGTGTGTGTGTGTGTGTCTGTGTGTTTGTGTGACAAAAACAGACAACATATATAATCTTTTGAAAAGAAATTCAAACATCTTTGTTACACGTACAACTCCCACATGTTATAAGGCAATCCAAAATGTACCCGAGTACTAGCCAAATATGTGTGCCAAAAAACAGACATAATACGTTATCTTTTAGAAAGAACTTTAAAACTCTCACATGTTGCTAGGCAACTCAAAAAAATAATCCTTTAAAAAGGCTTCTTTAATTAAATAAACAAGTGCTTTAGAATAATGCCTTCAAGGTTAAAATTCAAATAAAAACAAATGGAAATAAATATACCCTAAAGCATACAACTTGCAAGTCTATAAAGACTAATTAATGATTTTACTAAGAAGCAGCAGTGGTGCAGCGGTAGCATTGTCACCTCACAGAAGAGGTTCTCCCGTTCGATTCTCGGCTGGAGTGCCTTCTGTGTGGAGTCTGCATGTCCTCCCCGCTGTCGCGTGTCGTTCAAAAGACATGCGTGAATGGGTGTGCCTTCGTTGAAGGTTGGTCATCGGGCTGGCACCTCGGCACCATAAAAATCGACTGCCAATCATTAGTGGACCGGAGTTCCGCTGTGACGACCACTAACCGGGAAAAGCCAAAAGAAAAACAACAACACTAATTAAAGTAAATATTTAACAAGCAGTTCATTATTTAATCCATTTGACGCAAAGTGCCATGCATAAAAATATATTTAGATTCCAAACACAATAAAAATATAGTTCTCTGTAATAATAAGTCAACCTCATGATTGGCATAAACCAAAAAGAATCTGAAATGAATGGCATAGGAATAACTGATGACATGGGTGTGGTATATTGAAGATTTATCTGTGGTTGGTGTGGTTTAATCACAGAGATGAATGAAGCCTGAGTGATTAAACAAAGCCAACCATGGGTACATCTTCAATATCTTAGGACCAAAGGCTGATGCAGTGATAAACCAGAAGTTAGAAAATAAAAGCTGAATAACAGAAAAATTCCAACTCCAAGAATGTCAATACTTTATTACATCAAAAGAAGTCATTCATTAAAGACATGTAGTCTGCGCTTAGTTTCAAATGTAGCTGTTGCCACTTTTTTAACAAGTCAGGATATTTATTTGCATAACAGGGCATTTTTTGAAATTTTTCTGTTATTTAGCTTGATGTGGTGTCTTTATTTACAGTGATACCGAACAATGTAGGAATAGAGAGCATCTGTACTTTTTTAAGGGAGATGTTCATGGTTGATTCACATACCATAGAGCAAGTTAGTCAGCTTTTGAGCATTGTGTTAGAGAACAATGTCTTTGTTTTCGGGGGAGACCATTATTGGCAGTCCAATGGCATAGCTATGGGCACCTCGTGTGCCAATAGCTACACCAATGCCGAAATGGCAGTTTGGGAAACCAAGTTTATATTGAAGGGCCCCTATGCAGACAGAGTTCATTTTTTGAGTAGGTTTATGGATGGCCTCTTCATTTTGTGGAGAGAAAGACTGAAGAACTGGAGGAGTTTGTACAATACATTAATCAAACCTCTACATTTCTGAAGTTTACACATACATATTCTATGAAAACAGTACATTTCTTAGATGTTAGTGTTGAAAAAAAAAACGATGGCACTGTGGTCACTCGTCTGCACAAGAAAGAATGCCATGTAAACCATTTATTAGCTAAAGATAGCATGCACCCCCCCATATATTTTTCGTAATGTCATTCAGAACCAGTTTTATAGAGCATCAAGACTGAATGTGACAGATGAAGATTTTGTTCATCAAGTTGAGCAAACTAGTGGTGATTTATTAGAAAGGGGGTATCATATTAATGATATACAGAGCAGCATTAATGAAGTGAGTAAACAGAGATGCTTAAAGGCTAAACCATACTTCTCTAGGGGTGAAGACTTCAGGGAAGTACACAGTGATGGGCAGAAAGATAACATTAGAGAAAATAAACAAACTAGAATATCATTGTATCACTCTAAAGATGCTTGGAGGTATAAGAATGTGATAGAGAAACATTGGAATATATTGAGACTAGGTAAAAGCACTAGTAGTCTGATAGATGTGGAACCTAAGTATTCACTGAAGAACTATAAATCTTTGAAGAGACAGTTATGTCAATCTAAGGTCAATGATAGGAAAGAACCTGGCGAAACCAAAAAGGCATCCAACGAGTAACACCGGATGTAAAGACTTTTAATTATTTTGAAGTGCTTTTCATCTGCAAAGTGTGCAGACTTCCTCAGAAAAACATTTAAAAGAATTTCAACCATTCCTTATAAAGGAGTTCAAATAATTACAATTGGTTAATTGGTTAAAAAAATCAGTTTAACAAGCAATTTAAAGTTAAGCAATTAAACCATAAATAGCCATAAGTACGACTCCCCCAGCAAGTTCACTCCATCATCCTCTTAAAATAAAAGTTAGTTACAATCCCTAACTGAAAATCTTAAAACTTCCTATGAACTGTCCACATACAACCACATGTTGTTGAGTGGCTTACTACTGTTAGGTATATATACTTAAAAAATAAATAAGCAGTCGGTGAAAAATCATTAAGTTACACTAAAAAATGAACTAACAGAGGTAACCTAAACCACATCTACTAGTTATAGAATACTACTCTTAAGTAGTTCCATTAACAAACATGTGTACGTACAAATAGTATATAATTGCAAAATTAATCCAAAATTAATTAGTACTTACCAGAGTTACTTATTACTCTATAAATGTATATTAATTCTAAAACTACTATTGCAAGTTAAAGGATTACATTCAGTGACACTTGTAATACCATGTTTACACTGTGTATAAAACCAGTTATTAAAATTGTGTTGTGGTGTTGTGATGTGAGACCATCACTAAGTGCTCAATCAGCAGTGTTTTAAAACTTAGAAGTTTGCAGAGATGACTTAGTGATGGTCTCACATCACAACACCATGTGAATGTAATCCTTTAACTTGTAATAGTAGATGTTAAGTTGTCTATCTCGCCTTCATTCTTGCTGGATGGGTTCGGAGCCGACCTCGGCTCTAAAGCTCGAGAGTTGGTTCCACCTATATCCCACAATGCTAGGCGAGAGTTACCTCAGATCTCGTTTGTAAGCTAACCCCAGCTTATAACAGAAACAGTATAACTGTAAAAAACAGAATCCACCTCTAACAACAGGAAGAAGAAGGGTGACCTACATCCTGAAACAAGAAATATGCATAATAGCATATAGCTAAGAAAGAGGTGGTAGAAAGAGAGGTCACGATCACAACTCCTCTAGGTCTGTCCAGGCCAGGGGAAGGAGGGTGAGACAACTAACATGGAACGTTATGGTAAGAACATAACTTCTATATGTTAAGTTGTCTATCTCCATTCTTGCTGGATGGGACGTCCTAGCACCTTGTCCCGGTGGCCTAACGGAACAGACTCCTGAGGACAGTGGAACCAAAATTAGCTCTATGCCTAGAAGCTAAATCCAACTTATAATGGGAAATAAAAGTGTGAGGAGTAGCCCAAGTAGCCGCTGCACAAATGGTGTCAATAGGCAGTCTGTCTTGGAAGGCTAGAGAAGTAGCCAAAGCTCTGGTGGAATGGGCTTTAGGCTTATTAGGCAGTTTTGGTGTCTAATCTCATAAACAAGGGTAATCAGAGATGTTAGCCATCTGGATAAAGGTACCTTTGCACCTGGAAGTCCCTTTCAGCTTTCTCAATAGGCGTCTAACAGCTGATCTGATTTTCTGAGTTGTTTCGTGCTATCCAAGTAGTACCTTAATTGATGAACATCCAGACAGTGTAATTTTGTTCAGACCTATTTGAATACTCCGGAAAAAGACAGGAGGTCAATGCATTGGTTTAGATTTGATGTTGAAACCACCTTAGGCAAAAAGGACGGGTTAGTTCGTAAGGAAACTCTGTCCTTATGGAACACAAGGTAAGGAGAACGACAACTGAGTGCTTGAAGTTCTGAAATTCTTCTAGCTGATGTGATAGCCACCAGAAGAGAGTTTTCCATGATAATAACTTTAAGGAACATGAAGCTGCAGGTTCGAAAGGGGAAAGAATCAAAGAAGCAAGAACTAAATTTAGGTCCCAAGGAAGGAGGATTTCTTACAGGAGGTCTGAGAAGAAAAACTCCTTTCAAAAAGGCTTTGCAGAGTTTGTGGGACATTAGGGCGGATTCAGAAATACCCACATGGAAATTAGAAATAGCTGCCAATTGAACCTTAAGAGTAGATGGAGATGAACCTGCATGGAAGAGTTCAGCAAGAAAATCAAGGACTAGTTGGATGGAAGCGGTGAAAGGATCTATGTCCTTTCCTTGTGCCCAATATGAAAAGCGTTTCCACTTACTCAAATAAATCTTTCAGTGGAAGATTTATGGGAAGCTATCAAAATATCTCAAACAGAGTGAGATAATTGAGGAAGCCTGGCTACGGTTGGAAGTGGAGGAACCAAGCAGTGAGGTTCAGATAGGGAGGGCGATGAAACTGACCCGACTGATGGATCAAAAGATCTGGAACTAGGTCCAGATTCCACGGTCGCTCCAAAAGAAATCGATGCAGAAAGGGGAACCACACTTGTCGAGGCCAGTAAGGAGCAATGAGGATCAATGAGGCCTTCTGGCGATAGCTTTCTGTATTACTTGAGAGATCAGTGGGAAAGGAGGAAATGCATACAGAAGTCCCCGGGGCCAAACTTGGACTAGCGTCCCTGCTGGGTTGGCCTGGTAAAGGGAATAGAGTGAAGTATTCTCTGCACTTGCTGTTTTGGGGAGTAGCAAAAGATCGCAGCAAGGCTGACCCCACTTGAGAAAAATCTCTCACTACAGAGTCTTTCAGAGACCACTCGTGAGGCATGAGAATAGCTCTGCTCAACTTGTCCGCAATGTGATTGGACTTCATGTGCGTTGCTATCAGAAAACGCTGAGAAGAAATCGCCCATTGCCACAGTCTGAGTGCTTCTCGACACAGGGGGTATGATCTGGTTCCGCCTTGTTTGTTGATGTACCACACTACAGACATATTGTCTGTCTGGATTGCAATCGTTCCCAAGGGAAGAGAGTGTTGAAGGGCTTGCAACGCTAAAAGCACTGCTCTCATCTCCAGAACATTTATGTGCAAGTGGCATTCGTTTGGTTGCCATGTGCCCTGGACTGTCCTGCCCTGATAATGCCCCCCCACCCGATCAGGGAGGCATCCGTTGTCAGAGTAGCAACCGGAGGAGGTGGAACAAATGGTCTCCCCAACAGGAGCTGGGGGGAAGACATCCACCACATGAGATGCTTTTGCACGCTTGCGTGATCATAATGGTGTGAGACATTGGAAGTTCCTGGTATGACCATTGAGAAAAGAGCATCCACTGAAGGATCCGCATGTGGTATCTGGCCAATGGAAGGAGGGTGCCATGATTCCCAACACCTTTAGATCTAACCTGGCTTTGGCTCTGTTGTTGTTGAGAAGTAGTGATACCAATTTTTGAATGTCTGATATCCTTTGGTTCGTTAGTGTTGCAGACATGTTTACAGTATCTAAATTTACATAATTATTTATCTAACATAATTATTTATTTTTTAAAACTTGCTATGAACTGTTCACATACAACCACATGTTGTTTAGTGGCTTACTAGTGTTAGGTATATATACTTAAAAAATAAATAATTATGTTAGATAAATAATTATGTAAAAAAAAAAGTATTTATGGCTTCAGGATCTGCCGTTAGTCCGAGTGGCTTTTCAGTGAATGCAACACCCAAACTTCTGAGGAGCTGTGATAGTGCTGCAGTTGCGGCACCAGCTTTACCAAACTCTACGAACAATGTCCTGTTACTTGACTCCCTTTTAAAGAGAATGGACTCCTTGTGTGCCAGATTAGACCACCTCGACACACAGCAACGGGCATTGAAGGACTTGTTGCATCCTTCCATGGACTGCAATTCCAGTAGCAATAAGGTGCGGCTCATTACCAACACGGGGGTGAGTTCACCTCCGATGCCAACTGAAGGTGACCCTGTAACTTTAAATCTTAGTTCCAATTTACGGAACAAACCAACGGAGCCTGGCTTATCTAATGAAGACATTACAGGCGCTGTTGTCAATGCAGCCCCAGATTTAGGTGCTCAACAAACTGACAATAACTTGATTTCAAATTTGCATTATGGAACACAAGTACGAAGAAATATTGTAGCTGGGCCTGATGACAGCAATCACACAGGTTTACCATTATTGGACAACTGGCTAGCTGAGGGCTTCATGTTTTCTCTACCTCCGAATTCGAACAGTCAAGAACTCGGACTAAACAGAGGTAATAATTTAGAAGTTAACTCTGCTCCAGACATTGTGTCTAAACTTAAAACCTTTGATAACTTGCTGGTAAAACTTAGGAAATTACAGCTGGAAATTTCCTATTTTCATGAATGCTTGGCACGGAAAATTGTACCGAAAGGTTTAAGGCATTTTCAGTTTCCAACAGGGTTGGTACCCAACTCTGTTTTTCACCATGAACTAATTACATTATTTGATCAACAAGGTGCCAAACTACTTGAATTAATGATTAAACATTACTCTGTGTGGGTGAATGATTTGAGTAAACAAGTGTTAGATTTGGATTCAAACATTAAACTGCATAATGAATTTGCAAGATATAAGTATGAATACAGTCGTACGTTTAACAGCATAGACCAATATTTGGAGAAACTTAAATGTAACAAAGTAAAGAAGCTTGAACGTGACTGTAAAGTTTATGGGGAAGGCACTGCCAACCCCACCCCATCAGTGTCACAAATCTGGCAAGATTCGCTTGATTTACCAAAACGGCCTACAGACAGTAATGGGGTTCTCTTGCCAAACAATTCAAATATACACACTAAGCGTCAACCTAATTCTAATGACACAGCACAGGGTACTAATGGCAGTTTGGACAATACTAACGTCCAATTTGAGCCAGAAGTTAGGAGGAGTGAAAGACTTCAGAACTGGAATCAATATCACAACAATGAAGGGCAGCAGAATTTTAACCAGAATTTTCGGGACAGCAGCCGATCAGGGGCTATTCCCAAACAATTAAACAACTTTTATTCAAACCAAATGAACAAACAGAAGTCCAGAAAATGCAGAACTTGACAAATCTCCCTGATAGTATCAGGAGTACTCTTGTGGGTTTCTCTGAACACTGCCTTGATTATGACAGTTACCATATGAGTGGGAATATGAATCAAACTAATGTTGACTCTTTAGCCCAACTTGTTGTAAACAATGACGAAGAAGATGTCTCTTTCATGTGTACGGATGTAACACCTGTTATTATTACGAACTCTACTGGTGACTTTAAAGTATATAATTTTTCCTCTGGTTCAGTTTCTATTTACATAGCTGACTTTTTGTCCAAAGGACACACATATGTTCCTAAACAAAAGTTTGATATTGTGAGAGCTATTTTGGACGTTAAGGTTTACACACAGAAATTGAACTTTAACTTGATGTTAGGAGGTAGTTCGGACAATATGCACACCAATTAATTTTGAGTCCCTAGTACTTATAATCCTCCATTACACCCATTAATACAAACTTTTGAACAGATGTGTGAACTGAATTTAAGACAGACATTTGACTACCCCTTTGGTAACATCAATGGCCGTACTAGTAAAAAAGAACAGGACCACATACAGTACATTAAGACACATAACATTCGGATTTGTAAACCAGACAAGGGTGGTGGTGTAGTAATATTTGACAACAATGACTATTTTGAACGTATGTTAAAACTCTTGGACAACACCTCATATGAACTTAGTTCCAGATCTGAAGTTAACATGGCATACATTACCATCAGAAACAGCATTGAAGACATGTTCATTGAGGGTAGAATACACCAAGAATTTTGCAACTTTATGATTACCTCATTCCCTAGGTTCCCATACCTGTTTGGTATACCTAAAATCCATAAGAACTTGGAGAATCCCCCTATGCGACCATTAGTGGATGGACGTGGTTCCCCAACTTATGCATGTGCCAAGATTGTGGATTCTGTCTTGCAAAAATACTTGTTATTTGAACATCAGATATGTAAAGACTCATGGACTTTCTTAGGGAAGATAGACGTGATTGAGTTTGATGCTAGCCACAATTTCCTTATGGTTGACGTAAGGGATCTGTACACATGTATTCCTCAAGATACAGGAATAGAATGGGTGAGTTTTATGTTGAAGAAAAATGAAGCCACTGTTGGAGAAATCTCCCTTGTTATTGAACTTCTTGAAATAATACTGTTTAACAACTACTTTATGTTAGGTGACGACTTCTACTTACAGAAAGTTGGTGTTGCCATGGGCTCCCCTTGTGGGGTCAGTATAGCCAATTTGGTTATGGCCCACTGAGAGAGAGAGAATGTCTTTTCTAATGACACACTGATGACACATATAGCGTTTTACACATGCTATTTAGACAATATCTTTATCCTTCTTAAGGGTGACGATACAGTTGGCAACAAGACTCGTTTAATACTTCTACTGACTTTCTACGCTTCACCTCAACATACAGCAATGAAGCCTTTGCCTACCTTGACATTTGGCTGGCTAAAAACACTGAGTTAAAAAGTTATGTGCCTTGTGCCCATCATAAAAATACATACTCAAACTCCTTTTTACACTTCACTAGTTGCCACCCTAGCTTTCAGAAACACTCGGTTGTTAAAGGTAAGCTAGTCAGGGTGGCTCATATAGTGAGTTTGAATGACGACTTTCACCGAGAGTGTGAATTATTAAAGAGTATGTTTTTACATAGAGGTTACCCATCAACCCTTATTGACAACTTGATTAATGAAGTTAGGAACAAAAGGTTGAATGGGACTTATAAACCAATATTAAACATCAAACCAGCTGTATTAGAGAGTGGTGTTAACGTAGAAGTCACAAACATGACTGGATTGATTTGTCCACCCAGTGTGATTAATAAAACTGAGAACCTGGGACCTAGGCTTATTATAACATACAACATGTACAGTTATTACTGTACTGACATCATAAGTAAGAATTGGGGTTTATTTAAAAGTAACCCCATAGTTTACACTAAAGTAGGAGTGCATCCACAGGTAACTTTTAGGAAGGGAAAAACTTGAAAGTGATTTTAGAACAACCCAGTGTCACTTTACCGAGGACACCTGGCATGTTTAAATGCCAAAATTGTAACCAGTGTAAGTACATTGTAGAAAGTAACAGATTTGTCGTGCAACATAAGGAATATAAATTGAAATGTAGAGCCTGTTGCAACTCAAAAATGGTTGTTTACCTTGCTTTGTGTCAAAGGTGCCTTGCATTTTACGTAGGTAAAACGGAGTGGAGATTACTTGAAAGAGTATATGAGCACCAGTATGCCATTATGAAGAAGAAACAAGAGAATGCATTGGCCAAACACATTTGTAGTCATAATGAAGACAGCTTCAAGTTTTTGGTTATCGACCAAATACTTGAAAACAAGAGAGGTGCCCCACTACCTCTGTTACTAGAAGAATCAGAGCTTAAATGGCAAATTAGACTAAACGCGTACTTATTTCCAGGGTTGAACAAATCATGCTCAATTAGCAGTGTTTTAAAACTTAGAAGTTTGCATGGATGACTTAGTGATGGTCTCACATCACAACACCACAACACAATTTTAATAATTGGTTTTATACACAGTGTAAACATAGTGTTACAAGTGTCACTGAATGTAATCCTTTAACTTGTAATAATAGTTTTAGAATTAATATACATCAATAGAGTAATAAGTAACTCTGGTACGTACAAATTAATTTTGGATTAATTTTGCAATTATATACTATTTGTACGTACACGTTTGTTAATGGAACTACTTAAGAGTAGTATTCTATAACTAGTAGATGTGGTTTAGGTTACCTCTGTTAGTTCATTTTTTAGTGTAACTTAATGATTTTTCACCGACTGCTTATTTATTTTTTAAGTATATATACCTAACACTAGTAAGCCACTCAACAACATATGGTTGTATGTCGACAGTTCATAGGAAGTTTTAAGATTTTCAGTTAGGGATTGTAATTTACTTTTATTTTAAGAGGATGATGGAGTGAACTTGCTGGGGGAGTCGCACTTATGGCTATTTATGGTTTAATTGCTTAACTTTAAATTGCTTGTTAAACTGATTTTTTTAACCAATTAGCCAATTGTAATTATTTGAACTCCTTTATAAGGAATGGTTGAAATTCTTTTAAATGTTTTTCTGAGGAAGTCTGCACGCTTTGCAGATGAAAAGCGCTTCAAAATTATTAAAAGTTTTTACATCCGGTGTTGCTCGTTGGATGCCTTTTTGGTTTCGCCAGGTTCTACACTGAGGATTTAGTAGTTTTTTTGTCTTATTTGTGTTTTTGGAGACAATGATAGGAAGCATGGCCCTATAAGGCCAGCCATAGAAAAAGGTACAAAAATGTGGCAGATGTAATTTTTGTAAATATATAGACAGCACCTCTAAGTTTGATCATCCAGAACAGTTAAAGACATATGAGTTTGACATCAATGCCACCTGTGAAACAGAGCTTTTAGTCTACTTGGCCCATTGCACAGTGTGCCGTAGTTTCTATGTAAGGAAGACAGACAGGTCTCTGAAGGAAAGAATACGTGAACACATTTATGCCATCCATAAAAAGAACAAAGTGAATGCCTTGGCCAGACACACTATTAATAATGATATGGAACATGTCTATAAATTTCTAATTATAGAGAGAACATATGAGAGTATAAGAGTGGGGGATCTATGGAACATCACTGAAGAGCTTGAAACTAAGTGGATAGTAAGATTAAGGGATGATAGAGGTCATGGATTAAATGAATATATACCCCTGCATCCTAAGTTAAAGTCTAGGCAGCTTTTTAGGTAAGATGTGCTGTGGAATTTTTCGTATGATAGATAACTGACTTCTTGTTACAGGTTTGTATGCATTTTGGAGAACATTAGAGGAAAATATAAACATGTGCTGATATATTCCTTGTTTGTGTTTGTAAATAGAAATGTCCTAAGTGAAAGCTTAGGCAACTTTTTAGTCAAGATGTGCTGTGGAGTCATTTGTATGATAAATTACTGATTTCTTGTTAAAGGTTTGTATGTGTTCTGGAGAACAAAAGTGGAAAATGTTAATATGTGCACTTATATTCTGTGCTTGTGATTGCAAACTGAAATGTTATGAACATAAGAGGAAAATGCAAACATGTGCAGATATATTCTTTGTGAAATGAAATGTCCTAAGTGAAGGCTTAGTCAGCTTTTTAGGCAAGATGTGCTGTGGAGTTATTTGTATGATAAATTACTGACTTTTTCTTACAGCCTTGTATGTGTTTTGGAGAACAGAAGTGGAAAATGTAAATATGTGCAGATATATTCTGTGCTTGTGACTGTAAACTGAAATGTTATGGAAATTTGAATCTAGATACTTTATAAGTAGGCTTTTAGAAGTGCATACATATACATTCAGATTTCCAGTTCAGTTAATGGCATGTACCTTGTAGGATGTTGCTTTAAATTTGCTTGTTCACACCAGAACAATGTATTGGTTGGTTTTAGTCATGTGTCTTAAAGGATATTTAAACTAAGAGCTGTTTTTAAAATGTATTAGACATCTGAAGAAGTGCTTCCATGAAAGCACTTATGTCGAATAAAGATTTTAATACTGGATTCTACAGCCATCTCCAAGTCCTGGTGTTTTGCTTTTTATTCTGGATCTGTTTTGTGCAGGACAAGTGAGTTCTAAAGCTTTGTTGGCAGTTTTGTGTTTTAGCTATTTACAAGAATATGCCAATGTTGCTTAATAATACGAGAAATGCTTTCCAAAAAGGGGGCACATCTCATAATAAAATACACAGCTTCCATATTTGTAGAAGTTAAATATTTTTAGACTTCTAACTAACCTTTCCAAACCAGTAAGCATATATCTGCTGCAAAGATGGATGAAGGCACACACTACTGTAGCCTTTATTTGAAAGATGTAGTCAAATATCTAAGGATGCATCGGACAAATCTCAATTTTTACAGCAAATCCTATGTGCTGTAAGAAATTCCCTGGAAGGCAGAGACTTTATGAGATGGAGAGGAAGT
The DNA here is from genome assembly GCF_019279795.1 of Protopterus annectens. Lineage (NCBI taxonomy): Eukaryota > Metazoa > Chordata > Ceratodontiformes > Protopteridae > Protopterus > Protopterus annectens. Next base: position 723,900,234 of record NC_056743.1, on the reverse strand, counting down.
GCACTAGCGGCCATCAGAAATGCAGTGCCTGCAGTCAGTTTTCTAAACAACTTAGTTACTCTTTTCCCATATTTAATATAAGCTAATAAATCCAAATATTCTATAATGTAAAAATATATTGCCTGCAGTTGATTTTCCAAAGATCTCAGTTAATATTTTCCCATCTGCAGTATAAATTAATAAACCCAGCTATTCTATAATGCAAAAATGTCTTGCCTGCAGTTGTTTTTCTAACCACCTTAGTTACTAGTTCCCATCTTTAATATAAATTAATAAATTCAAATATTCTATAATGTAAAAATGCATTCCCTTAAGTTGGTTTCTAAACATCATAGTTAATTTTCTCATCTTTAATGTAAATTAATAAATTCAAACATTCTATAGAATTGTCTTGCTAATTGTAAATAAATTGTACCTATCCAGGCATGTCCAAAGGGCAGTTTCAGAGGTACTCTCCGATCCAACTAGTGAATCTGGGCATTTTGAGGCAGTGTTACAACTGCCTCATGTACACAGACAACCCTCTCCTCCTACCACCAAACACTAATACATGCGAGAGATGCAATTATACAGCCAAACTGTAGGCTAAGCTCTCTCAACCCAAGACTGGACCAGACAGTCAAGAGGAGAAGGGAACTACTTGCATCACACCACCAGTCTCACATAGACCTATGAAACCAGCACAGGCAAAAAACACACATAAATACATGAAAACATACTCAGAGGCTCTAAATAAAAATCTGCAAAAGCAACAGAGACCTCCAAAGCAGACACCCAACCAACCTACAACCCCAAACACAAACCATGAAACACATACTTCACAAAACCAGTGTGCCACACAATCACAGCCCTTAAGGCAAAATAACATACCCAACACACTAGTAATAGGTGACTATATAGTCAGGCACACTGACGTCCCACTCACTAGGCTGAACAAGGAGAAAGTTACTGTTAGATGCCTGTCGGGTGCCGTTACCAAAGCCACATAACACAAGTACTCAGGTCACACCAGAACAAGTACAAATATGATTCTGTCATTGTCCATGGTGGTGTGAGTGACCTGAGCCATATCTCCCTGGACTACATGGAAAGAGACATGGAAGAGCTCTCTGATCATATAGCCCAGGCTGGTATGACCCTGACCTTGAGTAGCATCCTGCCCTCACCAAGAATGATACCACGGTATAAAGAAAAAATTATCAATTTCAACAATTGGCTAAGCTTCTGGTGTCATTCAAAGGGGATCCAGTGTCTGTCAGCCTGGGATGACATGCTCGACAAGCCACGCTGCTTCGGTAGAGGCAGCTTGCACCTGTTACCCTTAGGCTTTTGAATACTGGCCAAGGCTCATGCCACCCCCATAGTGCCTTTTTTAGGCAAGGCTCAAAAGACAAACCCACCTCCGTAAACAGCAGAAATAAAAAAAAATTGAGGGTAATGCTGCTCAATGCCAGAAGTCTAAACCTCAAAATGCATGCACTCAAGGCACTACTCAGTATGGAGAAAATCGATATATGTGCAGTAACAGAACCTGGTTTAAGGCTCCAGAGAGCACCCCAGCACTACCAGGCTACAACTCATACCATACATTTCGGCTACAAAACCTGGACCGAAATACAAAAGGCGGGGGCTTATCCATATTCATCAAGGATACCCACACCTCCAGGTTAGTGGCACAGCACGATACTTCATAGATCATCCATGTGCAACTAACAACAGGCAAAACTGCAATTCAAATTGTAGCTTGCTACAGATCACCCACCATGACCCAGGACCCCCATTCCACATTTCTGGAAAGACTGGGAAACATAACAGTCCTACCAAACACCATGATATTGGGTGATTTCAATTACCCAAACATTAACTGGGAGAACTACTCAAGTACTAACTCCCTTGCCAAAACATTTCCTAGAATTTGTAAACTCAAATGCCCTGGATCAACTGGTCAACACCCCCACTTGAGGTGACAGCATATTGGACCTGGTCATCACCAACATGGGCGACTGGTGTTCCACACCGAAGGTCAACCCCTCGCTGGTTAGATCTGACCATAAACTAATCGCTCTGGATATCCACACCTGGTCAAAGAAACCACCGTGAAAAACTTTTCAAAAGCAAACTTCATATTACTTAAAACCGAGGTGGAAAGTTTCAAAGCCCCCATGCTAGAGGATAACCCAGGAAACTATCACCCTATAAGCCTGACTAGCCTGGTCTGCAAAGCTATAGAGCATATCATCATGGAAATCATAAACAAAGACATTGGGAACCTCCAGACACTGGATCCTACCCAATTTGGCTTTGTTAAGGGCAGATCTTGCCTCTTGAACCTGGTCAACTTCTTTGAAACCATTACCAAAGCCATAGATGAAGGGAAGGTAGTCCACACAGCCTACCTGGACCTCGCAAAGGCATTTGACACAATACCCCACTCGAGCATCATAAATAAGCTCACCAGCTTAAATATCAACCCCTATGTCACAAGATGGGTTGCAAACTGGCTCAGGGATAGAACCCACATGGTCAGAATAGCAGATGCCATGTCAGACTCTAAACCAGTTACAAGTGGTGTCCCACAAGGCTCAGTCCTGGGACCTCTCTTGTTCGGTATATATTTCTCCGAGGTACAGGCTAACACGGGTGGACTATGGCTGACCAAGTTTGCAGATGACTGCAAACTGGGTGCTATAATCGACTCTCTAACTGACACAAGCATCCTCCAAAAGAGTCTCACAGAGATGGATAACTGGTGCCAGAGCCATGGCCTAAAGCTAAATGCCAAAAAGTGCATAGTCATCCCCTTTGGAAAAAACAAAGTGCCCACAAATTACCACATAGGTGGTAATCCATTAAGTACGGAAGAAGTAATTAGGGACTTCGGGACCCAAGTAGATAGCAATCTCTCCTTTGACAATCACGTTGCAAAAGTGGCTAGAAAGACCTTCTATATAGCCCACCTTATCATGAAAGGGTTCACATCTAGATCAAGAGAGGTCATTGTGCCCCTCTACTCATCACTTATCAGGCCCATAATTGAGTATAATGCCCCATTTGGGATGTACCTTACCCGACACCTTCAGCAACTGGAAAGATCCCAAAAGTATCTCACCAAGAGGATCAAGGAGCTCAAACAGATGCCCTATGCAGTTTGGCTAAAGAAACTCCAGCTCTACTCAGTTGCATACCGCCTACTCAGAGGTGATCTGTGTCTGACATATAAAGCCATGTCCAACCCAGAATTAATGGACATGCTTCACCTCAGGAAATCTAAATCCCTTAGAGCTACACGCTCCAGGGACTTGAACCTCAGCACAGAAATAAATAGGACATGCTGGAGGGACAGATTCATATCCCAGAGGCTCCCCTCACTCTGGAACAAAATCCCAATCCATGTCAGGCAGAGCCCCTCACTGACCCTCTTCAAGAGAAATCTTGACGAATGGATGGGAGATCGTAAGTTGACCCCTGGGATCTCTTCTGTGTCGCTGCTTGACAGAGGTACAGTAAAAAAACCTTAAAAGGGCTACCTTCTGTGACCTACTATACAGAGGCACAGTCAACTAATCTAAAAGGGTGGCGAAAGCCAAACACACTCTGGCTAGGCTTATAAATGCCCTAGGGCAGATAGCCTAGTATCAACCTATGAACTTATGAACGCTGCCCAAGCTGCAAAATCCTTTGCTAATGCACTCTACTGGAACCTAAAGAATGCATGGATCATGCTATCAGAAGCAAAACCAGGACTCACTCCTCCAATTAAAAGAAACCAGTCTGGTGGACCCCTGCCATAAACAAGCTATACAATAGAAGGAGGAAACTAGTAAAAAAAAATTAAAATCCCAAGAAGGTAAGACATCCCTGATCAGCTTCGAAAGAAAAATTTCCAAGGACTCCAAATATAACCACAAGCATTCTTTAGCTATGTCAAGAATCTAAGTGGCAATTTTCAGGACTGCTCAAAGTTAGTGCAAAATGGCACAAAATACACTGAACCAACCGATATCGCCAACATCCTGGCAGACAGGTTCAGTGCAAACTTCACCCCCCTCTCACCCCCAAAAGGGCCCATAACCAAACCAGAAGAATCACAGACACTCAGGTTAAAACAGCCCTCTCCAAAGCCAAAAATACAGCATCAATGGGACTGGATGGTGTCCCAGGCTGCGTCCTACATGAGCTCAAAGATGAACTAACCCCTCACCTAAACACACTGTTCAAACTCAGCCTCTCCACACTCTACATGCCTATAGAGTGGTACATAGCAATGGTTATTCTGCTCCACAAAGGTGGAGCCGCAACAGACCACGGGAACTATCACCCTATAAGCTTGACTAGCTTGGTCTGCAAGGCTATGGAGCACATCATCATGGATCTCATTAACAGAGACATTGGGAACCTCGAAACACTGGACCCTACCCAGTTCGGCTTTGTTAAGGGCACATTATGCCTCCTAAACCTGGTGGACTTCTTTGAGACAGTTACCAAGGCTATAGATGAGGGAAAGGTGGTCCACACAGCCTACCTAGACCTCGCAAAGGCCTTCAACACCATTCCCCATTCTGGTATTATAGACAAGCTCACCAGCCTGAACATAAACCCCTATGTCACGAGATGGGTTGCCAACTGGATCACAGACAGAACCCACATAGTAAGAATTATGGGAGCTGGGTCCAACTCTAAACTAGTTACAAGTGGTGTTCCCCAGGGCTCAGTCCTAGGACCTGTCCTGTTCAGCATATACTTCTCAGAGGTACAGGCAAGCAAAGGAGGTCTATGGCTGACCAAGTTCACAGACGACTGCAAACTAGGGGCTATAAATGACTCTCTAGCTGACACAGACATCCTCCAAAAGGGTCTCACTGAGACAGATACCTGGTTTCAAAACCATGGCCTCAAGCTTAATGCCAAAAAGTGCATAGTCATCCCCTTTGGAAAAAACAAAGTACCCACAAACTACCACGTAGGTAGTAGCTCCCTAAATACGGAAGACATAATAAGGGATCTGGGGACCCAAGTAGATAGTAATCTCTCCTTTGATGATCACATTGCCAAAGTGGTTAGAAAATCCTTCTATGTGGCCCACATAATCACAAAAGAGTTTGCATCCCGATCAGAAGAGATCATTGTGCCCCTCTACGCATCACTCATCAGACCCATCATAGAGTACAACGCCCCATTTGGGATGTACCTTACAAGACACCTGCAACAGCTGGAAAGACCACAGAAGTACCTCACCAAGAGGATTACTGGCCTCAAACAGATGCCTTATGCAGCTTGACTGAAGAAACTCCAGCTGTACACAGTTGCATACCGCCTAGTCAGAGGTGATCTGTGCCTGACATACAAGGCCATGTCCAACCCAGAACTGATGGACATGCTCCACCTAAAGAAAACCATATCCCTCGAGCCACATGATCTAGGGATCTAAACCTCATCACAACAATAAATAGGACGTGCTGGAGGGATAGATTCCTGTCCCAAAGGCTTCCCATGCTCTGGAACAAGATTCCAATCTACATTAGGCAAAGCTCCTCGCTAACACTCTTCAAGAGAAACCTTGATGAGTGGATGGGAAATAGCAATTTTACCCCGGGGATCATTTCAATGGCTCTGCTGGACAGAGGCACAGGGAACTAATCTAAGGGGGCATCAATAGCCAACACAATTCTGGCTAGGCTTATAAATGCCTTCAGGCAGATAGCCTAGTACCTACCTATGAACCTATGAACCTAAAGAAAATTCATTAGAACAATCATATTTAAAACTGTCAGTTGGAGTATATAGAATATTAGGATGTTCCCATATTGGTAGTAGTCTAGCCATATGATAAACTTAAATTTACATCATGGTGGCTCTGTCTCAGATTCGATATGCATAAGGAAACACCTGCTAAGTGATACTTCACCTATGGTTACCCTTTGTTGGAGGAATCTAAGGATGATGTTTCTCTGCATTCTGCCTTTATCTGGCTGGAATATCATCAGATGATTGTTCTCTTATCATAGATGATTTATCTCAAAACACATTTCTTTCCCATGCTTCTCCATTCCAAAGGGACAGATAACCCTAGGGCTCACAGATAGTGCTTTTTCAAGTTCACCTTCTGTAGTAGTCCTAGTATGATTCACAAGTAGTAAATGGAGGTATGGAGACAGGTAAGGCATATAAGTGATAGAATTCTACTGGCAATGGCCTAATCATTTTAACAAATCTTTTGGTACATAATACATAATATTAGCAATGTCTAATTGGCAGTTCTCAAAATGATTCTGTCATAGACAGACCATATGATGGATTCTCTCTCCCTCCTTTTTTTTTTTTTTTGTTACCTTATGTGGTATGCTATGTATTGGGTTTCTTAAGGCTTTTATTACATGGCTTTATAATTTGTAGTTATGCACTTATGCTCAAAGAGTTGTCAACCGTCATCTCTCTCAGTTCTTTTCTCTTTATCAATAGGACTTAATATGATTATCTCTTCTCTATAGTCTTAAACTTTACTTTTTTTATCTACAGCTTTTTGTTAGTTACATCAATAAAGAAGACAAATGATTTTTAGTTTTCTTTGGTGGACTATAACTGAGCTTGGAAGTATTTTTTGATCACGTGATTGCCCACAGAGTAAGTTTTACATATCTTAAGTAAAACTGTAACAACATTTTCAGACACGGCTGAAGATAAATACATTTGGAAAAAAGAAGCTGAATGTATGATTTTCAGTAGAATGAAATGTTTTGCGTATTACACTAATGAGCATTTATAGTGCAAGAGAGACTTTAGAAAGTCCTGGAATCTAATTAAACCAATTTGTGAGTATATCTCTATTGACAATGAAATGTGATCATAGCCTTTTCCAAAGTTCATACTGAAAAAGATATGAGGTCAACATGCGAGTGGTAATTCAGGTATTCTCCTAAACAGAAAGATATAAACTTGTCCCCTGGTTAATTCTAGGTTAGAGGAGGTTTTAAAAAACAATGCATATGTCCTCCCTGTTTTGGTTTTTAATAGGAGAGAACCTCCTTTACTTCTGCCTCTTGACACCATAAGCAAATCATGTCAGCACAAAGTGCTTCTAATTTTAAGGCCTCTCTAATATGCAATTATAGAAGACTCCCTCTTATCTGGCCTCTCTTTAACCAACCTCTTCTTTAACCAGCCATGAAATTTCTGCCTTAGACAACAGAGAAGAACAGGACTTCTGCCTCTATCTCATTTAATTGCCTCAGACAACTGCTATGGCAAATGAGAGAAAACTACTTTTATATACTAAATCTGAGGTCAACCATACAAGGAAAGGAGACATCCCCAGTATACTGGCAATTTGACTTTCTGGGAAAAGTCCTGCAGTCCCACACTAGAGATCACACAAATGAGTGTCAATCACTAGTGTTTTATAGACAGGCCTGTGTCCCACTTCTAGATACTAGCATACCTCTCAAATGCACAGATTTGTACATCATATTTTTAGTCTGCTCCTCATAACATTTGTGGCTTTCTGGATTTTTGTGGCAAATCAGTGAGGACTGGAATCACTAAAGAATGACAGGCATTTGAGTTTTAGACTTCAAATCCTTCTTAAAATGCATGGTAACACAAGACCATTCTTGCAACTTTTTAGGTTAATAAGAGCAATATTTAACATTTGTCCCTATTTTTGGGACTTTGCACTCCCATTATGTTTGGCTTTGTCCAGATTTTTGTACTAAGAGGTTGAGGATACTAGAATTGCATTTACCATGACATTGTAGTTTTTTTGTAATATTATTTGGGGTGCATTGAATAAAATCTTCCCAAAATGAAATATGAATGCACGCAATGTTTTACTTTATTTTAGCTGACCTTATTATACACTACTCCCCTAAAAAGAAGCCTAAAGTCTAATAATTCTTGCTTCACATGCAGAAGATTATGGGACTCTGTTTCACATCTTTCTGGAATGATGTCTGGCTTAAATCTCTTTGGTACCCACCACCCACATTACATAAAGGAGTATAGCCACACCATCCATCCTAAGTTCTGCTGAAGCCACACATAATTGTTACGCTGCAGAACTCTTGACTCTCCACAATATACCCATGCCAAGTAAAGCAGAACTTCTACTACTTTAGTTCTGCACTCAACCCATATACCACCAAACAAAATGAAGCATGTAGTACCCTACTGCAAGCCCATATCCCACACATAACATTTCCCAGTGATGTCTCTGCTGCTGTACACTGTATGTACCTATCCACATCATAATCCAATGAATCCTCTTCTGTACCACGCCATACTCACACTTTTATGAAATTGTGCAACAAAACCAGTCTTACTCTCTACATATTAGTCAAACCCCACAGTGAATCACTGCACTTCAATGGAACTCTACTGACCCTGACCACATAATATCATAGAGCTGAGTCATTACCTCATGCACTGCTGTATATAGTAGACCCTTTGCTACTATGCAGGCTACTTGCAAATCCTATATATTAAAGCTAAATGAAGTCTCCGGTATTGTGTTATTTTGTCACACCTCACGGCAATTTTTCTAAGTATAATGTAGTCCAAACAGCACACCATCTTTAGACAGAGAGCATATTTTGCAAATGGATCCCTTCGTAATTCCCAATGGATATTTTCTGCATTAGATTATTTTTGCAAGATGTTGCTCGAGCCCAGGCTTATACTGGTTTCAGACAGCATATCATATAGCAGAAAAAGTGGACAAATGTTTTAGAGGTCTTATGAAAACAGCTTCCATCCTAAATGGACTTGACATGATTTCTTAGTATTAACTGATGTGTAAAAGGTATCAGGTTTATATTTTGATAGCCTTTAATCCACTAACTGTGAATTATAAGTAAACTTGGCTGATCTACTTGTGGGTGCCAAGTTTACTTAATTTTAGTGCATCTTTTTTGTTATTGTAAAGTTGTGAAGAAACTGGAATTAAAAGAAGAAAGCAAGCCATCTCTCTTTTGCAGAACATCTGTGAAGTAATTGTTTGGTTAGCACACTAACTAAACAAGCTAATTAAAACCCTGTAGTTTCCCATTAAAATCAATGGGAACTTTAATGCAGAAGTGAGACGTCATGTGATTTATTAGCATCACTTCTCATCTTTACCCCACTAATATAGTAAGTAATGGGACATGGGTAGCCAGCCAGTGTCTGTTACTGTGGAATCTAAGTACTTGCAGCTGAATGTATTTTGCAACTGAATGCTGTGCTTAACTAGCAATCTCTAGTAATATGCCTACAGACTACCGTGAAGTATAGTCACAATAATCTTGAAGGATTTTTTTTTTATCTCACAGGTACAACTTTTATTTACTTTGTAGCTATAAACAGATTGAACGATAGTCAGTGGTAATAACAGACACTCCCCATGGTAGAGTACAGAACTTTTCTTTTGTTTTATTTACAGAGATTGGTGTTGGTGACTGGCTTGTAGCAGCAACTGAAGTCCTGCACCACCAACATTGCTGCAGCTATTTTTCACCACTTTTGGCAACCATGGGGGGGGGGGGTCAGGAAGTCAGTGAATAAATGAAAAGGGCAGTTAAGATTATCACAGTAAAGTGATCATTATTTTGACTGTCAGGTAGTGGGGTTAGTGACAGGGGTAGTGACAGGGGGTACATAGGTTTTTTAAGAACTTGTATTCCAAAAACTAATATAGCGATTACATCCATATTATTGTGTTAAACTATTTTTGAAGTTTGTTAAAAGGTAGAATTTTTTATTATATAATTTAACAATCCATATGTCGTATTTGCATATTATAGTCACTAATTACTAGTGAGACATACATGCTGAACATAATGCTCTTAAGCACACTCTAGATGTACATTTTCTGACACGTTATTGGGTTTCAAATTTGTGCATGGTTCATTATTATATAGGAACTTGTGTTTAATGAGATAACATGGTTATTGTGTTTATAACTATGTTAAACAAATTTTGATGTTTGCTAAATGGGAAGATTATTTTCCTAGATATTTAGCAATTGACATTTGGAACCTTTTACATGTTATTTCTGTTTTCTTTGGGGGTTGTTGTTACCCTTGTGTTTGATTTTCTTTATGTATAGTCATCCAACAAAAATAGATATTGGGGTTATTGTCCCATAGTATTTGTTTTTTGCTTATAGCATTTAGCAAAGATATAGATATTTTTGTTGTATATTACACATCTCCAAGAATGGATATAATGAATATTTTAGAGGGGCTTTCAGCAGATAAGGATTAGATCCCAATACAGGTTCTAATTTAAATCAGGCTTCTCAGATAGACAAGCAGTGTGTTGAGACATTTGACAAGTTACTTAGAATTATGAAAAATCTTAGATCTTGTGTTTGGCAGCTGAAACTATTCAAGGCATATTTATCAAAAGGGATCTCTTCCAGGGGCCTTTGTATTCATATGAAACTATTAGTTGGCCAGGCTGATAACATTTTATTAACAACCTGGTCTGAAATACAACAAGCAAACAAAAAAATGCAAGCACTTAGTATTCCTTCTAAGCAAATTTTGGTTAGCACCAATAAAAAAACTTTAAAAAACCTGAGTCGAAGACCCTTGCTACAATCAGAGATAAATAATCCTTTTATTTGCACCACAGACTATTTTGTCCCATTAAAAACCAAAACTTCATCAGATAATACATTTTAAAAAACAAAATCTTTTTAAAATAAACTCTTAACTAATAGAATCTCATAAAACAGCACACACCCTCACAATATAACCAATAAGGTTGACAGATTAATTAAACAACATAGGCTAGAAATTAACACACCTCATCCAATCCACATTTAACAAAAATAAGCCAATAAAATTGCGTATCGCAATGCGATAACCAATAACCATCCAATTAAAATTCAGTCACCATAGGCTACAACGGACATGCCTATTCCAGTATGTGTCCATAACTACACATTATTTAGGTATATATATATATATATATATATATATATATATATATATATATATATATATATATATACACACACACACAGACACACATGATATTTTAATATGAAAACTATTCCCCTCATATTTATAACCTTGAAAAATATATGTTCCATTTAAAATTGGATTCATTTAAATGACTTCTATATAATATTTGAAATTTATAATGAAATGTAAGTGAATGATAAGAACAGTATGTAAACAAACCCCTTCCCATGCACATCAGAAAATGACTACAGTTGGACCAATAGCCTTATATATTAAGGCACAATGGTCCAAAACCTTCATATTATAACTTATTTATGATTATATGTCATGGACTAAAAGTACACGCACCATCTCCTAAACCAAAATATATTTGACCAATGAAATCGCATATTAAAACGCGAAAGCCAATAAACTTTTAGTTAGACTTTAATCATCACTAGATCTACATCAGACACACCCATACCTCTCAAGTCCGTGTCTCGTCACACTTCTTTATACTGTATTTAATATTTTATATGCAGTAGTATTGCCTACATGTTGCAACACTAAAAGGTATATATTTATATTTGATTAACCTTTATTTGCATTCATTTATGAACCTTATAATTCATAGTTAAAATACCATGAGCTATAACTAAACACACTCTTGTTTGTAAACTTGATAAAAATGACATTGATAAAACATAAAATAAAGCGCTAGAATCCATACATTTTCATTTATAACTTGATTATTACAATCTAAAAACGTAAAAGCCTTCTTCTATTTCATTCTGTAAAGAATTGCTATTAAGCCTATAAAATCACGTATTAAGACGCAATCACCAATAACCTTAAACCAGGGGTGTGAACACCATCTCCTAACCATACTATAAGTGGTTACTATTAAACCTATAGAATCGCGTACTAAGATGTGATAGCCAATACTGTTCATGTTTACCCTAAAAATGTGATTGAACATCACTAACCAGAGGCATACACGCCTCTTCCTACCCACATTTCATGAGAGGTTGATGTTAGCCAGTAAAATCACGTATTTAAACGTGGCTAACAATGGCTTCTATGTTATACATCTGTACTCTATACGAGGAGTAAGCACACCCCTTGCAAGGCATATCTCTGAATGGTTACTAATAAGCCATTAGAATTGCATATTGAGACGTGAGGACCAATAGCCCTTTAGTTAACACTTAACCATACTAGCTAAATGCAAAACCCGTCTCACCTTATACGCAACATTGATTTAACCCGATTTTTAATATTTTTTGTTGTTAAATATTAAATATACAGACATCTCATGACTTTTTTAAAAATATAATACACATCACCTTCATAGTAAAACATTCAGAAACATTTACTTTAATCCGAACAAAACCTATATTACCTAGAGATGGCTTTTAATTTGAGCAAACATGGAACTGAAGCTGCTTCATTTAATACTGAGCAATAATGCGCACAAAGCCAAAGTTGCCAAGATAATTCGGCCTTTTCAAGAAGTAATGGCCAGGTGCCACCTCTGTTCAATTCAAAAAGAGTTTGTAAAACTATAAACCTAAAAGAGTGACCTTTATTATCTAAAATGTGCCTATATAGAGCATTAGCTATTTTCTTTATTACAAATATCACATAGATGCTCACTAATTTGAATTTTTAGTTTCCTTTCAGTCTTGCCCACTTAAAAACATGGGCAAGCTGAACACATAGCACAGTACACAACCTTTTTAGTATTGCAACATGGTTTCCCACTAATATATATGGTATGATGATTAATAGTAACTTGGCTTGTTGTCAAAATGTGTTTGCAAAAAACACAAGCCCCACATTTAGTCATATATCCCTTGTTGGACAGGGTTTTGGGATATTCAAAAATGTTCTTCAGATTAGAGCCCCTTTTAAAGACAATAGTGGGTTTATCACCCAATCGACCTCTAAAGTTAGTGTCATTCATTAATACATCCCAGTTTTTCATAAAAAATATTTCTACTAGCATAACTATCATCACTAAATGCTGTAATAATGGCATTAGTATACGTATTAATCCCTTGTTTACCAGAAAATTTACCATTACCATCAGTATAAGTCAATAAAATATTGGACTTATTTCCTTTGTTTAAATCTAAACTTAACACATTCAATAAACCTGTGTTGGAAGGACCATAGTTCAAAAGAGGTTGAAAATGACCCTTAATTCTTTTTTCTTTTACTTCTAACATGAGTCCAAGAATAAAAGACTCAGGATATCCGTGATTCGAAAACATAGCTTTTAAAAGCTCGCATTCTTCAACAAAATCAGACCAATCTTTAACCATATGAGCAGCTCTGACTAGTTGTCCTTTAACAATAGCTCATTTTTTAAATATCGGGTGATTACTTTGGAAATGAAGAAACAAATTAGAGTAGGTGGGCTTACGGTATATTTTAGCCATAAGTCTGTGATTTGTAACATCCTTAATTAACAACATATCTAAATAAGCAAATTGCACAGAATCAACTACATGGGAAAATTTAAGAAAATTAGTAGTATTATTAGTATAAGAAATAAAAGGGCCAATTTCATTATTGTCACCAGACTATAATATAAAGTTATCATCTTGATATCTAAGGTACAAATCACAGCATAAGAAATAAGGGGAATTTAATAGGTATTTATATTCCCACATAATCATCACAGTATTAGCGTATAGCCCACCACATGCAGAGCCCATAGTGATACCACCTTGTTGTAAATAAATTTCCTTTTCATGCAAAATAAAATTAGATTTTAATACTAAATCTAACAAAAGTTCATATGTATTGATGCAATCTTGTGATAGTCGTTTCTGAACTAGGAATTCCCTAAACCATTCTTCCCCAGTAGAATGTGGAATTGTGGTGTATAAATCTTTGATAGCGATCATAATAAATACCCAATTTTTATTATAGGAGAGACCATTTAAACATTTAAGGAAATCCCATGAGTCTATATAGACATATGGTTCAACATAGACAATACTTTTTAACTCTAAATCTGAAAATTTCGCTATAGGTTGTATAATAGAACCCCTAGCATCCACTATAGGGTGCATAGGGGGTTGATGTACATCCTTGTGTAGTTTTGGAACACCAAATATAGTAGGTGTTATAGGAAAATCAACATTTAAAAAATTGTGTTGATGAATATCAATTAAACCTTTAAAAATAAATCATAAATATAACTACGAATTCTACTATATGTAATGTTCATTTCATTGATTGAACTATTTTTGTATGTATCAGAATTAAGAAGGCTTTTCATTTTCTTCACATAGTCACATTGATCAATAACCACAAGACTCTACCTTTGTCTGGCTTGATAAACTGCACATGTGAATTATTTTTCAAAAATTCCAAAACAGCACGTTCATTCATATTAAGATTATTCTGGAAAAATGTATTCTTTTCATTAAATATATCTCTAATTTCAAGCTCACACATATTTTGAAATGACATCAAAGTAGGGTGGAGGGGAGGGTTATATGTACTAGCCACTCTTAGTGGATTACTAACATAAACTTCATTCAAAAACATTGAATGTAAATTAAACTTACGAACATACAGTCTCAAGTCCATCAGTGTCTGAACATAATTCATACATTTAGAAGGGACAAAAGTCCATCCTTTGGAGAAAAGATTACACATCTCAGTGGAAATTTCCAAGGATGAATAATTATAGACTTTAAAGTCACGTTTGTTGTTTGCAGAAATACGTAGTACTGGCAGAAACCATTCACAGCTCAGTGGTTCAAGAACTATTTGTCTTCCCCCACCAATTCTGATGACCATGGCCCCGTTGATTCTTCCATGACCCTCTGTTCAACTCCGCCTCTCTCGATGGATGCATTGGCTGCACATAATTCTGGCAATACTGATTCTTCAGGTGCTCCGAGCGCCTCGGAAAAGTAGCTTGTGGATTTCCTAAAAAATCATCAGTGTCATTCAGATTATCATTGTACCAGTCATTATTGGCTTCATGGATATCATGCCCATTAGACACATCTCTTGGTTTATTAGACCATGTTTGTGAACTGGGGGGGGGCTGGATAGGCAATATTATTGCTGTAGGCTTCCATATCGTTTATTAATTTCTTCATCTTCCTCATTTTTATCACTCATCTGTTCTTCTATAGACCGTAATATACGAGCATACTCAAATTGATTGTTAGAAAAGGCAAGATCCCGAGTAATGGAATTATTCAACCCCAAAATGTCTTTGGTAAGCATTTCAATGGTGTTATTATTGAACTTAATGACCAGGTCCATATACTCAAATCCATGTTTATCAAAAAGCTGAATAAGTTCTCCATGGAATGGTTAATTTTCGGCCAAGCCTGTAGGAAAGCTCCATAAGCTCGGGCCTTTCGGCACAATATGTCTTTTAATGCATTCTCTGAAATACTCAGAGTCCATCTGTAATTTTTTTAAATTTAAGCAAGCATCAGTCAAACTCTGATAACTTCTCACATAGACTCTGGTTAATGGTAGTTAATTTGTGGTTAAACGTATTAGAACATTTAAGAAAATCTTTGAAATTAACAGTCTGAAAATTGTTAGGCTGATTAGACCAATTAGGGTGAACATTCGTTCCTACCCCGATACTCATATCAGTATCTGTAGTTAAAATTTAAGAAAGTTGGTTACTTGACTGGGTCATTGCTATATTTCCTGCTTGCAATAATGAACTTGGAATACTGTATGTAGAAAGTTGAGAAAGATGCGAGGATTGTAATGCTTGCTGGAAAGCTAGTAATTGTTCCAGCTTATCCATCCTTTGGTTTAGTTGTGGAATTAAAATAATCAATTCACCCAAGGAAGTTTCCAAGGGTGTCTCAATCACTGGAGAAGGAGATTCCATGCTGGCCCCACAAAAACCAAGAAACCAAGTAAATCGATAAACCACAAACAAACAAATAAAGTGCAAGCACATAGTATTCCTTCTAAGCAAATTCCAGTTAGCACCAATAAAAAACTTAAAAAACGTGAGTCAAAGACCACTGCTACAATCAGAGATAAATAATCCTTTTATTTGCACCACCGAGGATTTCATCCCGTTAAAAAAATGGAACTTCATCAGATAATACATTTTAAAAAACAAAATCTTTTTAAAAAAACTCTTAACCAATAGAATCTCATAAAACAGCACACACCCTCACAATATAACCAATAAGGTTGATAAATTAATTAAACAACATAGACTAGAAATGAACACCCCTCATCCAATCCACATTTACCAAAATTAAACCATTAAAATCGCTTATCGCAACGTGATAACCAATAATCATCCAATTAAAATTCAGTCACCATAGCCTACAATGGACACACCTATTCCAGTATGTGTCTGTAACTACACATTATTCAGGTATATATATATATATATATATATATATATATATATATATATACACACACACATGATATTTTAATATCAAAACTATTCCCCTCATATTTATAACCTTGAAAAATATATGTATATTATGTATTATGTATATTATATAGAAGTCACTTAAATTAATCCAATTTTAAATGTAACATATATTTTTCAAGGTTATAAATATGAGGGGAATATGTTTGATATTAAAATATCATGTGTATTATTGCATGCCTCCAGTTGTCATCCAAAACATATTATTCAAAACATTCCAAAGTCCCAATATATAAGAATTAGGAGAATTTGTTCCACATAAGAGGATTTTCAACTTCAGGACAAGGAATTAACATCCAGGTTTTATCAACGTGGATATAAAAAATCAGATTTAGTTCAACTAGTAGTCAGATTAAGAGGTTACATAGGACTGACCTGTTGAGATATCAAAATTATGAAAAGAGCTTATATCTTCCTCACAGGCTCATAACGAGTTATGGGAGAAACACGTATGGCTTTATGAACCTTGTACAACATCATTGGGATATTTTGTTAGCCGATGAATGGTTGAATCTCCTTTTAGATGACAAATGTCATTTCTCTTTTAGAAAAGGAAAAACATTGGGTAGCTATTTCAATCATTACAAATGGAAAATGCCATCTCTAAATTTCATTCAAGGCACATTAGATGGTAATAAGCTTTGTTCGATGTTTCCCTTGTGGCCATTGTTCCTTTTGCAAACACATTTTTCAAACTAAAGAATTCACCACCAAAAACACACCATGTTTATTCAACATCAATATATTTGTGAACTGTAGTACTGATTGCGTAATTTACTTAGTTGTATGTACGTGTTCAGCTTTCTATATAGGTCAAACTTCTAGACCTATTGTTACGTATATCTGAACACTTTAGTAATATTAGGAATAAATGTATAACTAATGCACTATATAAGCACACTATTAAACATCCATCTGCTCAATTTCATTTTATTAGTATTGATAGGATATGTGGTAACAGAAATTGCAAGGCTGTTTGGCATAATATTTTAAATAAAAAGGAGAAAGCCTGGATTGTGAGACTGGGTGGTCTTTTTCCACCCGGCCTGAATGAACATTTATAATAGGATATTTTGATTGGTTGATTAATATGTGGGGGGTTTGCACTTTCCTATAAATAGGGGTTTGTGTATTACAGTCAGTATTTAAACATTGAAAAAGGCTTTTAGCCGAAAACTGGTCTGTGCACTGTTATCTGACTTTATAATAAAGTCAAAATTCCTCTCTCACATTTATGCAGGTATGTTTGTTTGCTGTTCATTAAAAGGTAAGCTCACTAATCCAAAGTGCCTGTTATTAAATATGACATAGAAGCACTGTTTCATTAAATGACTTGCGTGCAGTCACACAATTTGCAAATTGAGATTAAAGTAGTAAAACTCACTACCATAGAATGAAGCTGATTAATATTGCACTGGCTTAAACCTTTGTTCTAAAGGATGTAAGGATGAAGAATATTCAGTATAAATTACAGTGGAATGAGCTTCTTGTGTGATGAAAACCAAGTCCACTAAAGCATATAGGAAGTTGCAGGCTCAGGTGTGTGTGTGTGTGTGTGTGTGTGTGTGTGTGTGTGTGTGTGTGTGTGTGTGTGTGTGTGTGTGTGTGTGTGTGTGTGTGTGTGTGTGTGTGTGTGTGTGCATTCCTGTGTAGGTATGTAGTACAGGGATGCTAGATGTAGGTGATAAGATTGAATATTAAAAAAAAGAATAAATATGAATAATTTGGACTGAAGGGGGGAGGTGTAGTCTTTAAAATAACTGGCCTCAGTGGGTTTCATTATTGTGCCTTTACTGCCATAGTCTGACATTTTTCATTATACGTAGTATTCATTTTGGGTGCTGTAATGAAATCTTCCTCAGCGAACATTATGGTTGGATGGAAGGAAGGAAGGCATTTTCAGGCATTTAGAAGATATGCTAGAAAGAAAATGAGATCCTGGTAGAATAAGAACAAATAGAGACCTGCAAGATTATTATTCAATATTATGCAGTACTGTTATGTCATCTGTTTCATAGTAAAATATGCTTATAGCGTGCTTTATTTTCTCACTCTGTTTTTAAACTTGTGTTTCTAAGTGGGAGTATAAAATAATCCTATTTGAATTGGGAAGGGTTACAAAATTAAATATGCAAATTGTTTCCTAATTAGCTAACTAGATTTTTCGTCAGATGATCCTTGTCTGTAGGCTGAGATGTATGATAAGAAGGAAAAATTATGTATATTTCACCAGAATTACTTTTTTTACTTGCAGCATTTTGTGGCAACAGTGACATGCTTTCAAGTAGCCTAAGCTGTGAGATCAAATTCATAGGTGTGTTACACTTGAAGATATGAAGTTAGGCTTGTAGTCTTACATGTGTTTTGTAGCTGATTATCACCTGAATGTTTTGTAATGAAATCACAAAGGGGCTGAGATATAGTATTTCAAAGATTAAACCCAATGGCTTTAGTTTATGTGAATTACTACCACCATCTGACATTTGCATTATACTTTGTATTCATTTTGGGTTCTGTGGTGAACCTGTGCTCACATGCTGAGCACAATAATAGCCTGAAATACTTGCTATATTCAGTTGTCAATACATCTGAGGTAAAGATCCTCTTTATTTCATCAGAAATAATATATTTTCAGATGTAGCATGCTGTGGCTACAGTGCCATGCTTTCAAGTGGATAAAGCAGTGCAGTCAAATTCAGAAGGATACTGTAATGGAATTTCTCTGAGTATAGAATTGCAGTATTATGTGTATTTTGCAGCTGAATACTCTGTTGTTATTTCTTGAATAATTTGGACTGAAGGGGGGAGGTGTAGTCTTTAAAATAACTGGCCTCAGTGGGTTTCATTATTGTGCCTTTACTGCCATAGTCTGACATTTTTCATTATACGTAGTATTCATTTTGGGTGCTGTAATGAAATCTTCCTCAGCACACTAGGGCAGTAATGTCTAAATATTTCTTTGCTAATTTGTCAATGTATCAGAAGTAAAAATCTTCTGTATTTCACCAGAATGTTTTTTTTTAGTTGCAATATGTCATAGCTATGATGACATGCTTTCAAGCATCTAAATTTGTGGGGTCAAACTCAGAGGTGAACTGCCCAAAAAGCTCTGAGATTAGAACTATAGTCTTAGATGTGCTGTGGATGACTATTCTGTTATTATCTGAAAATTTCATAATAAAATCTAAAAGCAGAATAGAGATATCACCTTTCAAAGACAGACCCTAGTGGCTTTAGTTCATGTATCTTTATTATGACAGTCTAATATTTTTGCATTATTCTCTATCTTTATTTTTGGTACCAGGATGAACTTATATACTTACACTGCATACAAGAATGGTCTAAAATACTTTTATATCGAGGTGTGAATAGATCAGAAGTAAATAGCATTTATATTTTACCAGAAAATTAAACTATACGTTTTTTATTTCATACATGTTGTGACTATCGTGCAGCTAAAGCAGTGGGGTCAAATTCAGATGTGTGGTACAGTCAAAGCTCTCAAGGTAGAATTGCCATCTTAGATGTGATTTAAAGCTGAATACCCTACTATTATCACCTGGAAGTTTTGTAATGAAAGATCAGTGAGGGCAGAAATATAGCCTTTCAAAGAAAGACTGTAGTAGCTTAAGTTCATATGCCCTTACTGCTGCTGTCTGAAATTTTGCATTATACTTGTCTTTCATTTGAGGTGCTGTAGTGAACTTCTGCTCAGAACACTAAGAGCAGTAATGGTACAAAATACTTATTTGTTAATACATAAGAAACAAAAATACTACTTATTTCACGTGAATACAGAAGCTTTTAAACATTGGACTTGTAAGCCCCCCCCCCCCCCAAGTTTAGATAGCCTGTGTAGAAAACTGCATTATAAGAAGAACCAGTGGAATCACCAGCTAAGTGAATTTTATAGCTGAGGGACCTGATATACTATTCTGAGAAATTTGTTCTGCTACTTATTACAGTTACAAGAAATGCTCCATCATTTCTAGATTCCACAAGTAGTCTCATGTAGACATTTGGATGCTCTGGTATTGCCACTCATTAAACAACAAAATAAATAATGTACATGATGCATTTTTTCACAATGACACGGTAAGTATTTGAAACTTGTTAGAGTATTCTTTTGATATGAGAACCAGGAGTAATGCTCTTTTCTATCAAAAAGTGACATTTTTGATAATTTTTTTTATGTTATAGCAAAATATACACATTTTACATGCTCTGAGAGGCATGTCAGTATATGACATTCATCATCATCTTCTAGCGGCTGTTCCCATTAGGGGTCGCCACAGCAGATCACCAGTTTCCATTTCTTCCTGTCCTCTGCATCTTGCTCTGTCACACCAACCACCTGCATGTCCTCTCTCACCACATCCATAAACCTTATCTTAGGCCTTCCTCTTTTCGTGTTACCTGGTAGCTTTATCCTTAGCATCTTTTTCCCAATATCTCAGCATCCCTCCTCAGCACATGTCCAAACCAACGTAATCTTGCTTCTCTGGCTTTGTCTCCAAACCTTCCAACCTGGGCTGACCCTCTAATATTCTTATTCCTAATCCTGTCCACCCTCATCACACCTAGTGCAAATCTTAACATCTTTAACTCTGCCACATCCAGCTCAAACTCCTGCCTTTTTGTCAATGCCACTGTCTCCAACCCATATAACATAGATGGTCTCACTACCCTCTTGTAGACCTTCCCTTTCACTCTTACAGGTACTCGTCTGTCACAAATCACTCCTGACACTCTTCTCCACCCACTCCATCCTGCCTGTACTCTCTTCTTCACCTCTCTTCTACACTCACTGTTACTCTGAACTATTGACCCCAAGTATTTAAACTCATCCACCTTCACCACCTCTACTCCTTGCATCCTCACCATTCTTCGATTCTCCCTCTCATTCACACACGTATATTCTGTCTTAGTCCTGCTGACCTTCATTCCTCTTCTCTCTATAGCATATCT
The DNA here is from genome assembly GCF_019279795.1 of Protopterus annectens. Lineage (NCBI taxonomy): Eukaryota > Metazoa > Chordata > Ceratodontiformes > Protopteridae > Protopterus > Protopterus annectens. Next base: position 723,878,889 of record NC_056743.1, on the reverse strand, counting down.
CCATCTCTCCAGGTTCTCCTCCGCCTGTTCCCTACTCTCACTACAGATCACAATGTCATCAGCAAACATCATAGTCCATGGGGACTCCTGTCTGATCTCGTCTGTTAACCTGTCCATCACCATTGCAAATAAGAAAGGGCTCAGAGCTGATCTTTGATGTAACCCCACCTCCACCTTAAACGCATCCGTCACTCCCATCGCAGAACTCACCACTGTCACACTACCCTTGTACATATCCTGTACCACTCTTACATACTTCTCTGACATTCCTGACTTCCTCATACAATACCACAACTCCTTTCTAGGCACCCTGTCATATGCTTTCTCTAAGTCTGCAAAAACACAATGTAACTCCTTCTGACACTCTCTGTACTTCTCCATCAACACTCTCAGAGCAAAAATCGCAGCTGTAGTGCTCTTTCCCGGCATGAAACCATACTGCTGTTCACTAATCATTACGTCCCTTCTTAACCTAGCTTCTACTACTCTTTCCCATAGCTTCATGCTGTGACTGATCAATTTAATCCCTCTATAGTTACTACAACTCTGCACATCAACCTTATTCTTAAAAATCGGTACCAAAACACTTTTTCTCCATTCCTCAGGCATCCTCTCACTTTCTAAGATTTCATTAAACAATCTGGTTAAAAACTCCACTGCCATTTCACCTAAACACCTCCATGCTTCCACAGGTATGTCATCTGGGCCAATAGCCTTTCCATTCTTCATTCTCTTCATAGCTATCCTTACTTCCTCCTTGCTAATCCATTGTACTTCATGATTCACTATCCCTACATCATCAAACCTTCTCTCCCTCTCATTCTCTTCATTCATCAACCCCTCAAAGTATTCTTTCCATCTCCTCAACACACTCTCCTTGCTTGTGAGTATGTTTCCCTCATTATCCTTTATCACCTTTACCTGCTGCACATCCTTTCTAGCTCGGTACCTCTGTCTAGCCAATCGGTACAGGCCCTTTTCTCCCTCCTTAGTGTCCAACCTTTCATACAACTCTTCATATGCCTTATCCTTAGCCTTCACCACCTCTCTCTTTGCCATGCACCTCATCTCCTTATACTCCTGATTACTTTCTTCATCTCTCTGATAATCCCACTTCTTCATTGCCAACCTCTTTGCCTGTATACTCTTCTGTACTTCCTCATTCCACCACCATGTCTCCTTGTCGTCCTTCCTCTGTCCCAATGTGATACCAAGCACCTTTCTAGCCATCTCCCTTACTAGCTCTACTGTAGTTACCCAGTTATTTGGTAACTCTTCACTGCCACCCAGTGCCTGTCTTAACTCATCCCTGAACTCCACCTCACAATTACCCTTTTTCAATTTCCACCATTTGATCCTTGGTGCTGCCCTCACACTCCTCCTCCTCTTCTTGATCACCAATGCCATCCTACAAACCACCATCCTATGCTGCCTAACTACACTTTCTCTGGTCACCACTTTACAGTCTCCAATCTCCTTCAAACTGGCTCTCTGACATAAGATATAATCCACCTGTGTGCATCTTCCTCCACTCTTGTATGTCACCCTATGCTCATCTCTCTTGTTAAAATAAGTATTCACCTCAGCCATGTCCATCCTTTTCACAAAATCCACTACCATCTGACCTTCTGCATTCCTTTGTTTAACACCATATCTACCCATCACTTCCTCATCCCCTCTGTTCCCTTCACCAACATGCCCATTGAAATCTGCTCCAATCACCACTCTCTCACCCTTGGGTACAGTCATCACCACTTCATCCAATTCACTCCAAAATTTTTCTTTCTCATCCATTGCACACCCAACTTCTGGAGCATATGCACAAACAACATTCATCATTACGCCATCAATTTCCAGCTTCATAAACATCACTCTATCCAACACTCTTTTCACCTCCAAAACACTCTTCGCATACTGTTCCTTCAGAATAACTCCTATGCCATTTCTCCTCCCATCCACACCATGATAAAACAATTTGAACCTACCTCCGACACACCTAACCTTACTCCCCTTCCATCTGGTCTCTTGCACATACAATATACCAACCTTCCTTCTGTCCATCATATTAGCTAGCTCTCTCCCATGTTGTCTATTTCTCCAAAAGCTATTATGCTGTGGAAAACAAAATGAAAGCAAGAATCTGTAGAAGGAAGAGAGTTACTAACAATAGTAACTAATAATACCAGACAGGTAATAAACTGGACAGAGAAAAAACTGTATTAAGTAAGGAATGAACAACAACCAGAAGATAAGATAAAGGGCAAGGGAGAAAAAGGCTAACAAGATAATAGACTAATATAAAATTTTTGAAGATAAAGTTTTAAACAATTGTAGCCCAAGCTTGAGAGAACCAAGAACCACATCTTTTGCTGGAAGCAGCAAATGAAATCTGAGGTAATTGGGGTTGGTGCATTGAAGGTAAGTGAGAAGCTCAAGAGTTTTAGGTTGCCAAATGCTTTAGCAAGGGCCAAGCTGGATCCGAGGGATTGGATCCAAACCCATCAGTTGAGAATAGAATGAAAATTGACAACATCAGATTCTTGCTTTCATTTTGTTTTCCACAGCATAATAGCTTTTGGAGAAATAGACAACATGGGAGAGAGCTAGCTGATATGATGGACAGAAGGAAGGTTGGTATATACCATTTCCAGGAAAAAAAAAAATGTTCATACTTTTTTCCACTTTCATTAGTTGTCACTATTTTTGGCCTGTCATTACTGTTTGTTGACCTGTCATTGATGGTTTGTCTTTAAAGATGTCATCATGTATGAGAAAGGGGCTGCTGGTTTTAAGACGTGTTCCAAATACGGATACAAAATTTCTCTTTGAGATGCACATAGTTTATGCATTTATTGCATAGAGCCTCTGCAATTGTAAGATGACTGTTCTGTTTGCCATGCTTTTAACCCCAGGGTCCTTGTAGAACGTAAAAGTAAACTGATACTAAAGGGATTATTTCCTGCTTATGTTGGAGAGGCCATTTCTGGAGACAAATTTCCAAAATCAAAAGAAAAACATTCAGCAGCATCTCCAAAGGCATGTTCATATTCATTCTCTTCAGAGCCATCAAGAAAAAGGAAAAAGATAGATCTGAGATTGAAGAGAAAACAAAAAATATTGGATGTGTCCCCACTGGATCCAAAGAAACAAAAAAACAAAAAACAAAAACAAAACAACTGATTCGACTTTTTTGGATCAGATGCAGTCATCCTCTGATCCAAATTTAGCCAGTCCAGCTAAATTTGTCCCCTACGTAGGATGAGGTATTCACTCTCTCTGGAACCGGTACCCTCTCCTTTTTTGGAAAGACCAAAATCTCCTTCAGTCCTGTCAACTTGTTCCTCCAGAAGTCTTACTAAAGAAGATGTGGAAAGATTGGTAAGAAAATTTCTCTCAGTGCAGGGACAGATGGGTGAAACTTTGGCTCTTTCCCCTCTGGGTCAGGAGGTCCATTCCAGCAGTACAGCCCTCTGCAACTTCCTCCTCTGACTCCCTCAGTAGTTTTGGAATCCTCTGACCCTATCCATTTGGATCCAAGGATCTTGGTATCCTCAGGTCCAAAGCTCTCTATGAGTGCTCCAGCCTTGTAGATCCAGAGAGCTCTCGGAGCCAAAGCTTCCACGTTGACTCTGAGGCACTGTAGCCAACTATGCAATTTTAGGAGCCATCCCTGCACCTTGGGGCATTGGCATTGAATAGCTTGACTCTGGCTTTCACCTTGAGGTTGTTGTCCTTGAAGTGGAGGGTAACTGAGATCCAGAAGCCTGCCTTCTTAGATCTGGGGCCTTCTCCTTCTCCAGGGCAATCTGCCTTTGAGGCTGTGAAGAGAGTATTCTCCACTTTGAAAGAACAGATGGCTCTACCCCCCTCAGATCCTAGATTATTAACCCTGATGTCAGCGTTCAGAGTTTCACAAGGTCTTTCCACATGGACAGTCAGTGCCAAGACCCCTCCCAGGCTTTCCCACAGGGAATTTCGATTTCTGCTTTTAATACCACTCCAGAACATCCCACTGAAGAGATCCCGAAGAAGAAGACCTGCAAAAGGAAGCAGTGAGACTCTCCATAGGAGTCCATCACTGAAGACATAGATTTAGATAAGGTTGAAGGGTCACCTGTTGAAGATATCTCCTCTAAAGACATCCTAGAAATCCTTAAAGAGAGAAGTGACTGGACACCCAACAATCTGATGTCTGAAGAATCTGTTCTCATGGGGGCCTTTGGTACTGGATCCTCTATCTCCTAGGTGACTCCACCCACTGATGAGCTCATCAACTTTACCTCACAGTGGGTGTGGAAGGATCCCGACACCATAAAACCCATTCCTTGGAGACCAGACAGGATAATGGTATCACCCACAGACAGGCAGGTCTTGGATTAAAGGGATTCCTGTTGAAGCCATGGTCATTGCAGTGACCACCAAGAAAGAATGAGCCAAAGAAAGTTCCACTGTCCATCCCCACAACAGGGAGTCATGGGCGATGGACAGATTTGGGAAGCATGTATATGCCTCATCCACCTTTGCGCTGAAGTCTCTCAAGTACTTGGTACATTTTATAAGATTACAGAGGGAATTGAATAAGGAATTACCAAATACCCTCTCAGGTGCTGTTTCTGAGCAAGTTCAGGCCTCTGTAACTTCCCAGCTGACTACCCTTCAGGCCATATCCAATTCACCCATGAGGTTGATTTTGAACTTAGAAAGAACCTCAAGGGCAGCAGGTTCAGGCATTTCCATAAGGAGACATGTCTGGATGTGCCTTTGTGATTTTGTGGAGCCCTTCAGGTCCTCTTTCAACAATGCTCCCTTTGATGGAACATCCCTATTTGGCCCGAAGGTAAAGTATACTCTATCCAGGTGTGAGAAGGATAGAAAGACTTTGTCTGCAGTGGGTGTGTGTTTTTTGACATCTCAATAAACCTTTTCCAGGAATCAGCAAGGTGGTCAGAAAATGCAGTTCAAAAAGTTTTAGGGTCCTTTCCAGGACACACGTGGACGAGGTTCCTCCAGGGGCAGAGGGGGGTTCTTGAATGGACATCTCTGCCCAATGCAGCAGAGGTGGCCTGCAGAATCAGGGTTCCAAAGATTCATTCTTTGAGAAACCCTACCAGCACTCCTGAAAGGAGGCCAGAGTGCCCACCTCTTGAGGCAGTTGGAGGATGATTGTCCCTGCACCAGAAAGCCTGGCTTGATATGACAAAAGATACTTAGGTGTAGAGGATTATTTCCAGAAGATATATAATACCCTTTTCCCTTCCACCTCCAATCTCATGAAAAATCTCTGATGTTCCACCCAATCAGAGGGAACAAGCAGCAATTCAAATACAAAAGCTGCTAGAAAAAAGAGTCATCCAAGAGGTCCCTCCAGACCAGATAGAATCCGGAACTTACTCAAGGTTCTTTTTAGTGCCAAAGAAGACAGGGACTGAAGACCTTTTCAGGATCTCACCAAACAAAACAAGACAGTTCAAACAACCAAGTTTCGGATGGTCACAGTTCAGTCCATTCTCCCTTTTTTGGGCAAGGACTACTAGTTGTGCCCAATAGACCTTTAGGATGTGTGCTATCATATAAAGATGAACAAATGATCCAGAATTTCTACGCTTCTGGCTGGAAGCCAGTCATTACCAATTCAGAGTGCTGATCTTTGGACTCAGCACAGCCCACAGGGTGTTTACCAAATGCATGGCAGTAGTAGCAGCTCATCTCAGGCTGCAGGGATTCTGAGTGTTTCCATACTTAGATGACTGGCTCATATTTACTGCAACCAGGCATCAACTCATATTGCAATAGGCCAGGTTCTCCAAACTTGTTCTCCTCTAGGCATAATCATAAACTACGAGAAATCTCATCTACAAGCTACCCAGAGACTAGAGTTTATAGGAACAGTTCTCAATATGAAAACTACCATCGCAACCCTGCCACTACGAAGAGTCCAAACAATAAGGTCACAAGTCAAAAGGATAATCTACAACACTACAATTTCAGCCCATGTAGTCTTTCAAGCCCTAGAATATATGGCAGCAGCAATAACATTAGTGCCACTAGCCATATCTTACATGAGAATTCTTTAGTGGGTGGTAGCCACATAATGGTCAATTCTTTATTAGTCTATGTGTCTCAATATGAAAACTACCATTGCAACCCTGCCACTATGAAGAGTCCAAACAATAAGGTCACAAGTCAAAAGGATAATCTACAACACTACAATTTCAGCCCATGTAGTCTTTCAAGCCCTAGAATATATGGCAGCAGCAATAACATTAGTGCCACTAGCCATATCTTACATGAGAATTCTTTAGTGGGTGGTAGCCACATAATGGTCAATTCTTTATTAGTCTATGTCTTACAAAATAAGAATCACTCAGATAAGCAAGAGACACCTGGAATGGCAGATTCATTCAGATCAAGTTCTTCTAGGCCATCCATTCACCTCCCCAGCCAAGGCCATAGTGACCACGGATGCTTCCCACTTAGGGTGGGAGGGGGCATTATCTGGGGAAGACAGTCCAAGGCACCTGGTCCCATGAGGAGGCCAAATTGCATATAAATGTCCTAGAGATGAGAGCAGTGCTGTTAGTGTTGCAAGCATTCCAAAATGCTCTCCCCTTAGGGACCTTTGCAATACAAACCAACAACATGTCAGTGGTCTGGTACATCAACAAACAAGGAAGAACTAAATCCTACCCATTGTGTCGAGAAGCTGTCAGGGTGTGGCAGTGGGCAATCTCTTCCAACTGTTTTCTCTTAGCAATGCACATTCCAGTGAAATCCAATGTGATAGCAGACAAACTGAGCAGGTGCATTCTCCTACCCCACGAATGGTCCCTCAGCAAGAAAATTGCAAACAAGATATTCTGTCAATGGGGCAAGCCTTGCTGCAATCTATTCACTTCCCCATGAACAACAAGTGCAGCAGCTACTTCACCCTAATCTCCCGAGCAGGGTAATCTCTGAGGAAAGCTCTACTTCATAATTGTCCCCCCAGTCTCCTGTATGTGTATCTGCCCATTCTCTTAATTCTCAAATTTCTTCAGAAAGCTTCCACATTGAAGAGCAAGGTTATCCTCATTGCTCCATATTGGCCTTGACAGATTTGGTTTCCCTTTCTTTGGCCTCACCTGATTCAATCACCTTGGTTTCTGGATCTAATTCCAGACATTCTGCCTCACTTGATAGATATGGTACACCCAGATTTGACAAACCTCAGGCTGACTGCTTGGTTTCTCCAATTCCTTTGATGGCCAGACAACCAATGCTCTCTTATCCTGTCTGTCATATTTTGATGTCTTCCCATAAACCTTCCACCAGAAAACTATACTCCAGCGAATAGAAAAGCTTAGTTTTTTGGGCTAAAAAACATAATATTGAACCTTTTACAGCTTCAATACATAATATGTTGGATTTTTTTATCACATCTCTTCCATGAAGGTGCTAGTTCTTCCACAGTTCCAGTTAGCAGGAATATCAAATTTTCATGTTGGGATAAATGGATCTTCTGTAGCATCTCAAAAGTTAAGAAAAACATTTTTAAGAGGCATACTATCCTTAATACCTCCCTTTAAAGATCCTACTCTTCCTTTGGAATTATGTTTTGTGTTGCAGTACCTTATTCAACCACCATTTGACCTGCAGCTACCTGTGACCTTAAATTTCTTTCATGGAAGACAATTTTCTTAGTAGCCATTACTTTGGCCAGAATAGTTTCTGAGATCCAAGCATTATCCTCTTAACCCCCATACTTAATTTTTCATAAAATTTCTTCCTTCCAAAGGTGGTGTCAGAATCCAATATTAATCAATCTATTAATTTGCCTGTGTTTTTCCCCAAATTTTCTAACAAAGGTGAATATGCACTACACTTACTTGATTTCCACAGACAGTTGTGTTTTTATTTGAATAAGACTAAAGACTTCAGGAAATCATATCAACTGTTTGTCTCATTTACAGAACCCACATTAATTGATACAGTTACCAAATGGATAACAAATTGCATTTCCTTTGTGTATAACAAATTGGGCATCACTCTGACAAAAATTATTTGTGCTCATTCTGCTAGATCCACGACAACTTCCTCAGTATTTCAATCCAGAATGTCCATGGATGATATTTGTGCAGCAGCTACTTGGGCTACTCCCCATACCTTTATTACTCATTACAAATTAGATCCGGTCTCGACAGGAAGGGCATCTTTTGGTTCTATGGTGCCCAGGAACATCCTTCCCTGAGTCTGCCCTGGAAATCAGGTAGCTGAGGACTCTGTCCCATCAGTTGAGGATAGAATGAAAATTGACAACGTCAGGTAATGACGTTAAGTACCCACCATAACATTGCATCTATATTGTCCATTTTCATTCTTCTTCAACTCCCCTCCCACCAACCCCATCCTTTAAAACTTCTAGAAGAACGAGTATTTACAGGACAAATATGTCCTAACCTTTTATGTGCATGAACTCCAGACATAGCGTTCTCCATTATTATTTCTGTCTTTACCTTTTACTAAGGCAGCAAACAAGATCTGAGATAATTGGGGTTGGTGCATTGTAGGTAAGAGAGAACCTCGAAAGTTCTCGGTTGCCACAGCTTTAGCAATGGCCGAGTCAGATCTGAGAGATCGGATCCAAACCCATCATTTGAGGAAAAATGAAAATGGACAACATGGATGGAACATTATGATGAGTACATAAGCAGTAGAGGGGTATTGTCAGAAGTTAAGGTGGAAATTCAGGCCCGAATGGCCTTTGCCTCAATGCAACTTGTACAAAACAGTCAGCTGAAAGCAAGTGTGCATCTTTCAGATGTTCTTCATTAGATCACTGTAGTAGCCCTCACTTATGGGGTCTATTCTGTCAAAGATACTCTACATCTTGCCAGTCTACAAATGCTTAAGTGCCCTCCTGTCATGCAGTATGTCAAACCTATGCATGAGACTAGATACTAGTACTTTTGGAACATGCAAACAAAAAACTACTCAAAACACTCTTGCTGCCAAACTGTGGATGGAAACCTTGTCAGCATTACAGTTTGTTTACCCTATGCTTGGCTCCAGCTACAAATTTGTTTAACAGGTAAGTACCCTGTTAAGGAAACTTCCTCTTTTGTACTGAGTTTTTGTAAGAAAATATTATTTTCATGCCAGGCAGAAAAGAGGAAATTCAACTACAGTTTTCAAATTCCCTGTAAAGGCAAACACTCTCTGTCTTTTTTTTTTTTTACTTAGGTCCTGAACATGCTTATAAAATTGTTCCATTTGCAAGACATTTGTTAAAAAAGCTATTAGAAGCCATCTCAATTCAAAGATTCTATATAAAGAATAAGCAATTCAGACTATATTGTGCACAAAGATGGCTTCTGAATCATCTGACTCAGACGTCCCTCTTCAGCCTAATAAAAAGGTTAAAAATTGAGAGAATAGGCCAGCTCTTTAAAGAAGCATACTTCTTTCAGTTGGTCAGAGCCAGACTGTTGTACCTGTGCATATTGCTGGGACACCCTCTGGAGGTTGACATGCCAAAGGGTTCTAGCACATCCAAATTAACCAACCAGATGGCTGAGTCAGCCATGAAGGGAGAACTGAGGGAATGGAGGGAACCACCAGATGTGGATAAGAGAAAATGTCTCAGGAAACCTTCTTGAGGTATGACTTGCTAAATCTCTGGCTTGTACCATTTTCTTAGATACTCATAGGAAAAGGAAACAAACAAACAAACAAAACAAAAAAAAAATAAAACATATTTCCTCCTCCATTTAGTCAGTCTGCCTCCCTAATGGATTCAAATGAAAATTGGTTTATCTTTTCCCATGGTTTATTTAAATTTCTTATGGCCTTTCAAGCTTCACAGTTTTCTTCTCCTGATTTTACCTTGCATAAGAGTAAGAGGAAATTGTCATTAGAGGATAAAGAGTTTTCTAAATCAGAGGCTGAATTCCTTTATTATGTTACTCAAATACATTCTTCTTTTAGCTTTAAATATGAATCAGAAGGTACCCTGGCCTCTGATGCCTCCCAGTGAAGATCTTACTTTCGGGAATGCCATTTATAAAATGAAAGAATTTTTCATTTGGGAGGACAGACAGATATCTGATTCAGAAAGTAAGGTACTATGAACTTCTGAACATGGAGCTATCTGAACCCTCTACTACACCTCAAGTTTTAGAAGCCCTAGAATAAACCATTTAGGCAGCTTCTCCCAATCTTCTTCACCCTAAAGAAGCCTGACAGATTTTATAAAATGTTCCTGAATCTCACAAATACCATTTTAAAAAACAGTCTTCTGATGCTGATGTGATCTCTTTGGAGTCAGACCGACTTTCTAAGCTGCTACTTTTCACTAATGATAAAGACAGAGCCATGTACAGATATTACAAGAAGGTTTACACTTTCACCACCTTGTCCTTTAGAGCAATCAGCCATCAAATGCATATGGCAAGATACTCACTTTTAATTTAGGACAACATGGCCAAAGTGGTTTCTTATGTATCAGACGCTAAAGCAAAATCTTCCTTTCAAGAAATGTTAAACTCTGTCTCACAGGTCATTAGCCATTCTATTAAATGTTAGCATGATGCATCTGATGTATCATCTAGAATAGCTGCCACTGATTCAGTTTTTAGAAGATATGCTTGGTTAAGGCTTCAGTCTTTTCCAGATGATGTGAAATCCAAATTGTGGGACTCTCATTTAAATATTACCTTTTTTGGCAATTCGTCTGCAGAGATTTTTAAAAATTAAATAAACTGGCAAGGTTATTCAGTGAGATAAACAGTTGTTTCTTTCATCTATTTCAAAGTTTCACAGGGATTATCTTTCTAAAAAAGGATGATTTTTTGAAAGTCTTAAAAATCTTCAGAACAAAAACTTAAAGATATTTCCTAAAAATAAATGTGAAGACAAACCAAAATCTGACTTTAAAGGACCAAAGGATTATTTCCCAAAATAAATAATAACTTCTGACTTTCATCTACAACCCTTGCTTCTCTTCTCCGATCTCAGCCATTCCTCATCGAAAACTGAAAGGAAACTTTTTTTACCTTCCTTTCCGATAAATCATAGCTATAAAATCCTTGGATTTGACATAATAGAGAATATATACAAACTTCAGTTGCACTCTCTTTCCATTCCTCAAGTCCTCTTAAATCAGCAATGCTTCATTTTGACAGTAAATTCAGACCTGCTTCTTTCTGGAATCACAAAACCTTAGACAGGCATTGTTATCTCGGTGGTTAACTAGCACCTCACAAAGCTGGGCAGATAAGTAGTCTTTTGGGGACTTCCATCCATTTTCTGTGTAAAAAGTATATGTTTTTTGTCAGAAAAGTATTTCATTTTTTCATTTGTGATGCAAGTATCAGGGTAGTTTACAGGTCATAACTACCTCAAGCCTTTTGTTTTAGTCGGCACATAGCCCATGATACCAAGGTTCTGCTAACCACTTATCCACACTTTTATTGGTAGAGTAACAGACCTAGATTTCAGTCCCTCAGATATTCTGCCTCTAATCCACAAGAAAAGGAAAGTTGTTAGGGAGGCTTCATTCTTGACTTTGGTCTGGTTCCTCTTTATCTTGGCTGTCAGTGAGTGATTCCACTGTGGCCATATCAAATACCTTGGAACACTAATCAGTTTCTCTCAGTCCCTCTGGTCCTACTTCATGGGAAGCCACTATGCACTGAAAGGCAGGCACATCCTCTATAGCTGCTTGCCTGCCCTTCTCAGGCAAGAGAGAACCACTCTTACTGACATCACAGCAGGGAGAGGACATTGCTTCTTGGCACAGCTGCTCTGAGGAATTTGATTTCCAGGGAAAGGGCCATTCATCAAGGCATTCTTTTTCAAGAGGGTCTCCCAGGAAAAAAGGAAGCATAAACTTAGGTGTTTATTCCTCACCCATTTCCCCTTCTGTTAAGGCAGATAAAGAGGACTGATTTGGCTTTACTAAAGGTTTATTTAAAGCGTTTCAGTAGTTTGAAGATGAGTCTTTCCATTATTTAAAAAGAAAAGATTTTCTTCTCTCTCTCTCTCTCTCTCTCTCTCTCTCTCTCTCAGATTCTGATTCTCAGTCTGAAGAACAGAAGTTTGACTTAGACTATGATTCTCAGGTTCCTATTCCACAGAATGGGGATTATGACTCCAGGAAAAGCTTTTCTTCAGATTCCCCTCCAGAAGAGTTATATTTTTCTGAACAAAAAGAAATAGCAGAGTCCTAGCAAAGATACTAGGATATGCTACAAGTTAGTTCCCCTTAGCCTGCAGCTGTTCCTCCTGCTTAGCAAGCCGTATAGGATGATTTCCTTGTAGCCAGCAGTTTGCCTGACAGTCAGCTACTTGTCCCAAGAAAATCTGCTAAATTATATAAAGTTTCCCAGACCCACAAAGTTCTTTTTTCAAACCCCAGGTCACACTCTGCAGTATTTCTTTCTGTGAAAACCATCTTCTGCTAGGTCTTTCCAAAATGCTTACACACTCATCAACAGCTTAAGTTCAGCTCTCCCAGTTTAAAAAAAGAAACTGATAAATAAGGGAGAGTAATTCTGTCAGTTTTAGAAGAATTCAATTGCTGGTTAGTAAGTACAATGCCTGGATGCCAGCAAAGAAGAAACTTAGAGAGCCTGAAAGAAACTCAATTAGAAAAATTGAAAAGAAAACACTGACAGAGAAGAATCCTGCAGCTGTTCAGAAAAAAAGCAGTTCAAGCACCAGCTTTGGTAGAAGCAGTGGCTTTTAGTAATTTAGAAGAAAAAAATAAATCAAATATGTTCAGAGCTTTTTTAAAATAAATGAAACAACAAAGAAGTATATCAATAACAAAAGGCTGGAAAATTTGAAAGAAGCTTTAAACAGCTATTCAGATGAATGGATAAAACTGCAAAAATCAGAGATTGAAATGAAGAAAAGGCTGGCTGACTAGACTACTCAAGAAGAGCTTTTCAAAAATGGTAGAGTTACTAGACAGAGCGCACAGAGAAAACTTAAGATTTTATGCAGTACCAGAGAAACTGGAAGGAACAGACTGCATTAATTTTATGAAACCACAGATAAGTAACTGGACTAGTATTTCACAGCAGAATTTGTTAATTGAAAGGGCACACTGTGTGTATGTTCCAAACCTGGCCATGAAAGAGCAGCCAAAACCAATATTAGAAAACATGACATCATGCCAGTAGAAAGAGTTGATTCTCATAGAACTGTAGCAGAATGGCAAAGTATTAAAAATTGGAGACAGTAGAGTGTTTGAGGAAAATTATTATTCACTGTATACCAGGCATACGATAAGCAGATTAAAACCATAAAGGTGGCAAAATGGTGCTAAAACTAACACTAAAACCAAAAAAAAGCACCAATAGGACAAATGGAAACCACAGTAATTTATTAACAAGTTAATATATTACCATGGTTTCCATTTGTCCTATTGGTGCTTTTTTTGGTTTAAGCAGATTTAGCCCAGCAATCAGGGAATGTCAAGAGGCACATGTGAGATTCAAGTTGCAGTATTCAGCTGTGTTCAGAATAATTTTTCCTGGAGGATCAAGGTCATTTTTGATGTAAAACATGCTAAGGAAGAAATACAAAAGTATGTCCAACAAAAACTGAGCCATCATACACAAGAGAACTCTACTTTTCATTCTTCTGATGTTAAAGCTCAAACAAGCTGACTACAGGTGAAGGCAATAAATCTCAAGATGTCTAGGTATTGTTTACTGGGAGAAATGTAAACATAAAAAGTACCAGGGCATACTGCTTAGTAAAAAAATAACGTTTGAAATTAGGAGAAGTGTATGAGAGATAGCATCTTTTCTGTTACCTAAAAACTTCATTGCATTTATTAAGACAGTGTATAATTAATTTTTTTAAAGATAGTGTACTTTTTCTTAAGACTAAAAGTTCATGTTTTCTGAAAGCATACAAGCTATTTTTTTACATCAGTTAGTGGAATAAAAATAAAATAAGAATAAACAACTGTTAGTGTAATAAGGAGCACAGGTTGTAACATGCACCTTACCATGAATAACCTTAATCTTAGTTTAGGTAATATCTATGGTTACAGCTGTCAATTTGGGACAATTGCTCCTATCAGGGGGGTTAAACTTTGTTATTTGAAGATGTACATAGTTTTGTGTGTTTGTTTTAAATTAATAAGTTATGGGAGTGTTCTGTGGCTACATTTTTGAGTGTTTCCATTAATATAAACATTTGTACAATATGACATAGGCTGAAATGGAGATGACAAGAACTTGCTGTCTAAAGGATCAACCTGCTAAACATTAATGGGTGCAGGTAACACAAAAGCTTGAAAAAGACATTTTAAAAAGCTGTCATATTTAATAGGTGGCAATAATAACTTCTTCTCATAATGGCTACACTATCCATATTATTTTGGAACATGAACACAGGTATTGACAAAAATGTAAGAGTACTGAATAACACTGAGAAATGTAAAATGCAAATAGCAATGCTTCAAAATGCATGTTTAGAAGAAAGCGAGTATGTGAATTTGATAAAGAAAGGATTTCAGGATGGATATTCAGCAAAATATCATTGACAAAGGAAAAGGGAAGTATTTACACTAATTGCTAAAGAAGTTTCAATAGTGATAGAAGAGGAAAAAAATAATAGTGGTAGATTTGTGCTAGTAAGGGGGCTACTGGCAAGGGAGGAGGAGTATGCCACCATGCATTTATATTTCACCTAAAAATTAAAGTTATGTACTCACCATAACTATGCATCTGTTTTGTCCATTTTCATTCTTCCTCAACAAATGGGTTCAAATCTGATCCTCGGATCTGACTTGGCCACTTCCTCTAGATTCTAGGATCTGACTCTTGAGCTCCTCCCTTACCAATAATGCCCCTGACCACTGTGTTACCTCAGACTGAGTTTGCTGCTATTATACAATATCACAACAAAATATCTCAATACTAATATGATAGAAAAGTGTTAGCTGAAAGATCAGGAGCTCAAACAGGAACTATGGTTCCTAACAATAATTTTGTTAGGTCTCTCCAAAAGACATGGATAGGGGAAAGGTGGGGGGGGGGCAGTTGAAGAAGAATGCAAATGGACAACACAGATGCATAGTTATGGTGAGTGCATAATTTTTATATCTGATGTCATTTTCATTTGTTCCTCAATGAATGGAACAGAGTCCCCAGCTGCAGTAACTTTCACTGGCCCTTACTGAAGGATGTTCTGGAGAACCACATAATTGAATGCAGCTCCATTTCTGGAGATGATGTCCAATTTCAAATGAGCAATAAAAGTATGAGCATTAGACCATGTGGCAGCTGCACAAATGTCATCAATGGGAGCTCTAGCCCAAAAGGCAGCTGATGTGGCTATTGACCTAATTAAGTGTGCTTTTGGTTGTCTTGGCAAGGTTGGGCCTATCAAGAAATAAACATAGGAAATACAATCTGCTATCCATTTGGCTAGTGTAGTTTTGGAGACTGGTTTTCTCATATTATGCTAGAAAAGGAGACAAACAATTGTTTGCTTTTCCTAAATTCCTTAGTTTTGTGAAAGCAAAAGTGAAGTTGCCTCCATACATCTAAGAAATAAAGTGTATATTTTCCTTTATTGTCAAATTTGGGAAAGAAAACTGGTAAACTGATCATTTGATTAATATTTGTTTCAGAGGCAAATTTTGCTAGAAAGGAAGGATTAATGCATAAAGTGACTGTCCTTGTGAAAATCAAGTGATTGGAGTTCAGAGACTCAGCTTGCTGAAGTTATGGCCACCAGATAGATGGTTTTCCAAGACAGAAACTTAAGGTCTATTTTAGATGAAGGTTTAAAAGGTGAATGCACCAAATTCTGTAATACCAAAGTCAGGTCCCATGGTGGATGGGGTCCCTAACTGGGGATCTAAGTTAAAGGTACCTTTAAGAAAGGCTTTACATAATGCAGATGAAGCCAAAGGAGAAGCATTGTTTCTCATGTGTGGTAGTTGGAAATGGCTGCTAAATGAAATTTGATGGTCGAGAAACTTGCCCTGCTTTGAAAGATGGAGGCAAGGAAATATAAAACAGCATGGAGATGAGCAGTAAAAGGATCCATCTATCTCTGATGAGCCCAAAAAGAAAACTTCTTCTATTTACTCTTATAAATCTTCCTAGTCAAAGGTTTGTGAGACAAAAATGAATTTAGCGAACTGGGGAGGAAAGCATTGAATGTCTATCCATCACTGGAATTGAAGAAACCATTAAGTCAACTTGATGCCTGCAATGTCTGGATAAAACATCCCTGATGGGTGTGACAGAAGGTCTGGACTGGGATCCAGTGTCCATGGAGAACATACTAAGTGAGACCACAGGTAGGGAACCACAAATGCCAAGGCCAGAATGGGGCAATGAGGATTACTTTGCTGCTCAACCAAGTTGTTTTCTGAAGAAATATGGGTATTAGAGGCAGAGGAGAGTAAGGGTAAAAGAGATCAGAGGGTTAAACTTGGACTAGACCATCTCTTGGTGACTGTCCCTGAGGGGAATTAGGGCAAAGAACCTGGTGCATTTGTTGTTGAGGGGAGAGGCAAATAGATTGCAGCATGGTTGACCTCATTTGTGGAAGATCATATTTTCCACTGACTGATTGAGAGACCACTCATGAGGCATAAGGATGGTCCTTAGAATATCCTCCAGCTGCAATTTCTGAAAACAGCAATTGTCTTAACTTCAGCCAAAAGAGTTTCTGACTGTTGGCTCTCAAGTACTCTCCTACTTTCTTTTTCTTCCACAATGACAGTGTTAGCCTCAAAACGTATCCTATTTGTAAGCCTAAAATGTGAATCAATCCATCCAACTTCCAGTCTTCTTTCCAAATCACTGAGCTAGAGAATAAAGAATTATTCACTTGCTGGATCTGCACAGATAAGGGAGGTATTATCTTGTATGGACAAAAATCAAAAGAAAATCAGACCAATGACTTATCTTTTATGAAGGAAGGAAGGAAGGAAGGAAGTTAGGTCTACCAGTTTCCCAACAGACCATTTCAAGATGTTTTTCCCATTCCATTTTTTTTGTTACTCCTTCCATGGTAAATCCCTTTAGGTTTAGCTGGAAGCAAATTCCACCAGAACTATGGATTTTTTTGAGAGTTCTTCAAAAGACTTAGATTCTCACTCCATTTTAGAAGCTGGCACCTGTCTTTTATTCATACTTTGTGTAGCCATTGATAGCAGTGGGGGTAGTTTCACCTCATCACTGATATCCTGTCTTACCTTATATAAGTGGCACATTTTGGGATATTTCTGCTTATTATCTGAGCTGTGCTGTGGCTAAGATCTACCTTAAATCAACTGGATGTATAAGTGAATTTAAGTACACATTTATCTGCTCATTTTCATATAGCTCTGCAGTTAATTTATTTATTTGTGTTTCTCACTGAATATAAACTCAACTGAAAGTTGTGGCTGTGTCTCTACAGAGTACTTGTTACAAATTCTGTGTAGCAATTGAAAGCAGTGGGGGGTAGTTTCTCCTCATCACTGATATCCTGTCCTGCCTTACATAAGTGGTACATTTTGGAGTTTTTCTGCTTATTTTCTGAGCTTTGCTCCAGCTAAGATCTACCTGAAATCAACTGGACATATAAGTGAATTTAAGTACACTTTTATCTGCTCTTTTCATATAGTTCTGCAGTTAGTTTATTTATTTGTGTTTCTCACTGAATATTAACTGAACTGAAAGTTGCGGCTATGTCTGTACAGAGTAATGTTTAGAATTTCTGTATAGCCATTGATAGCAGTGGGGGGTAGATTCACCTCATCACTGATATCCTGTCCTGCCTTATATAAGTGCTACATTTTGGGTTATTTCTGCTTATTATCTGAGGTTTGTTCTGGCTAAAATCTACCTGAAATCAGCTGGATGTATAGGTGAATTTAAGAACACTTTTATCTGCTTTTTTCATATAGTTCTGCAGTTAATTTATTTATTTGATTTTCCCACTGTATATTAACTCAACTTAAAGTTGTGGCTTTCTTTCTACAGAGTACTCGTTAGGATTGTTGTGTAGCCATTAATAGCACTAGGGGTAGTTTCATCTCATCACTGATATCCTGTCCTGCCTGATATAAGTGGTACAATTTGGAGCTTTTCTGCTTATCATCTGAGCTTTGCTCCCCACTAAGATCTACCTGAAATCAACTGGATGTATAAGTGAATTTAAGTACACTTTTATCTGCTCTTTTTCATATAGTTCTGCAGTCTATTTATTTGTGTTTCTCACTGAATATTAACTCAACTGAAAGTTATGGCTATGTCTCTACAAAGTACTTGTTAGAATTTCTGTGTAGCCATTGATAGCAGTGGGGGTAGTCTCACCTCATCACTGATATCCTGTCCTGCCTTATATAAGTGGTACATTTTGCGTTATTTCTACTTATTATCTGAGATTTGCTTTGGCTAAGATCTACCTGAAATCAGCTGGATGTATAAGTGAATTTAAATACACTTTTATCTGCTTTTTTTATATAGTTCTGCAGTTAATTTATTTATTTGATTTACCCATTGTATATTAACTCAACTGAAAGTTGTGGCTTAGTTTTTACAGAGTGCTCATTAGAATTGTTGTGTATCCATTAATAGCAGTGTGGGGGGGGGGTATTTCAACTCATCACTGATATCCTGCCCTCCCTTATATAAGTGGTACATTTTAGGTTATTTTTGCTTATTTTCTGAGCTTTGCTCCAACTACGATCTACCTGAAGTCAACTGGACATATAATTGAATTTAAGTACACTTTTATCTGCACTTTTTCATATAGTTATGCAGTTAATTGATTTATTTTTGTTTCTCACTGAATATTAACTCAACTGAAAGTTGTGGCTGTGTCTGTACACAGTACTTGTTAGAATTTCTGTTTAGCCATTGATAGCAGTGGGGGGTAGTTTCTCCTCATCACTGATATCCTGTCCTGCCTTATATAAGTGGTACATTTTGGGTTATTTCTGCTTATTATCTGAGCTTTGCTCCGGCTAAGATCTACCTGAAATCAACTGGACATATATGTAAATTTAAGTACACTTTTATCTGCTCTTTTTCATATAGTTCTGCAGTCTATTTATTTGTGTTTCTCACTGAATATTAACTCAACTGAAAGTTGTGGCTATGTCTCTACAGAGTACTTTTTAGAATTTCTGTGTAGCCATTGATAGCAGTTGGGGGTAGTTTCACCTCATCACTGATATCCTGTCCTGCCTTATATAAGTGGTACATTTTGGGTTATTTCTACTTATTATCTGAGATTTGCTTTGGCTAAGATCTACCTGAAATCAGCTGGATGTATAGGTGAATTTAAGTACACTTTTATCTGCTCTTTTTCATATAGTTCTGCAGTTAATTTATTTATTTGATTTTCCCACTGAATATTAACTCAACTGAAAGTTGTGGCTGTGTCTCTACAGAGTACTTGTTAGAATTTCTGTGTAGCCATTGATAGCAGTGGGGGTAGTTTCACCTCATCACTGATATCCTGTCCTGCCTTATATAAGTGGTACATTTTGGGTTATTTCTGCTTATTATCTGAGCTTTGCTCCAGCTAAGATCTACCTGAAATCAACTGGACATATAGGTAAATTTAAGTACACTTGTATCTGCTCTTTTTCATATAGTTCTGCAGTTAATTTATTTATTTGAGTTTCTCCCTGAATATTAACTCAACTGAAAGTTGTGGCTGTGTCTCTACAGCGTACTTGTTAGAATTTCTGTGTAGGCATTGATAGCAGTGGGGGTAGTTTCACCTCATCACTGATATCCTGTCCTGCCTTATATAAGTGGTACATTTTGGTTTATTTCTGCTTATTATCTGAACTTTGCTCCCCACTAAGATCTACCTGAAATCAACTGGACGTATAAGTGAATTTAAATACACTTTTATCTGCTCTTTTTCATATAGTTCTCCAGTTCGTTTATTTTTATTTCTCACTGAATATTATCTCAACTGAAAGTTGTGGCTGTGTCTCTACAGAGTACTTGTTAGAATTTCTGTGTAGCCATTGATAGCAGTCGTGGGAGTTTCAACTCATCACTGATATCCTGTCCTGCCTTATATAAGTGGTACATTATTGATTATTTCTGCTTATTATCTGAGCTTTGCTCCAGCTAAGATCTGCCTGAAATCAATTGGACATATAAGTGAATTTAAGTACACTTTTATCTTCTCTTTTTTCATATAGTTCTGCAGTTTATATGTTTGTTTTCTCACTGAATATTAACTCAACTGGAAGTTGTGGCTGTGTCTCTACAGAGTGTTAGAATTTCTATGTAGCCATTAATAACAGTGGGGGAAGTTTCACCTCATCACTGATATCCTGTCCTGCCTTATATAAGTGGTGCATTTCGGGTTATTTCTGCTTATCTGAGCTTTGCTTCGGCTGAGATCTACCTGAAATCAGCTGGACGTATAAGTGAATTTAAGTAGACTTTTGTCTGGTCTTTTTCATATAGTTCTGCATTTAATTTATTTATTTGATATTCCCACTGAATATTAACTCAACTGAAAGTTATGGCTGTTTTCTGCAGAGTACTTGTTAGAATTTCTGTGTAGCCATTGATAGCAGTGGGGGGAGTTTCACCTCATCACTGATATCCTGACCTGCCTTATATAAATGGTACATGATGGGTTATTTCTGCTTATTATCTGAGCTTTGCTCCGGCTGAGATCTACCTGAAATCAACTGGACATATGAATGAATTTAAGTTCACTTTTTTCTGCTCTTTTTCATATAGTTATGCAGTTAATTTATTTATTTGTGTTTCTCACTGAATATTAACTCAACTGAAAGTTGTGGCAATGTCTCTACAGAGTACTTTTTAGAATTTCTGCATAGCCATTGATAGCAGTTGGGGGTAGTTTCACCTCATCACTGATATCCTGTCCTGTCTTTTATAAGTGGTACATTTTGTTTTTTTCTGCTTATTTTCTGAGCTTTGCTCCGACTAAGATCTACCTGAAATCAACTGGACATATAAGTGAATTTATGTACACTTTTATCTGCTGTTTTTTGTATAGTTGTGCAGTTTATTTATTGGTGTTTCTCATTGAATATTAACTCAACTGAAAGTTGTGGCTGTATCTCTACAGAGTACTTGTTAGATTTTCTGTGTAGCCATTGATAGCAGTTGGGGTAGTTTCACCTCATCATTGATATCCTGTCCTGCCTTATATAAGTGGTATGTTTTGGGTTATGTCTACTTATTATCTGAGGTTTGCTCTGGCTAAGATCTACTTGAAATCAACTGGACGTATAAGTGAATTTAAGTACACTTTTATCTGCTCTTTTTCATATAGTTCTGCAGTTAATTTATTTATTTGATTTTCCCACTGAATATTAACTCAACTGAAATTTGTTGCTGTGTTTCTACAGCGTACTTGTTAGAATTTCTGTGTAGCTATTGATAGCAGTGGGGGGTAGTTTCACCTCATCACTGATATCCTGTCCTGCCTTATATAAGTGGTACATTTTGTTTTTTTCTGCTTATTATCTGAGCTTTGCTCCGGTTAAGATCTACCTGAAATCAACTGGACGTATAATTGAATTTAAGTACACTTTTGTCTGCTCTTTTTCATATAGTTATGCAGTTAATTTATTTATTTGTGTGTCACACTGAATATTAACTCAACTGAAAGTTGTGTCTGTGTCTCTACAGAGTACTTGTTAGAATTTCTGTGTAGGCATTGATAGGAGTAGGGGGTAGTTTCACCTCATCACTGATATCCTGTCCTGCCTTATATAAGTGGTACATTTTGGGTTATTTCTGCTTATTATCTGAGCTTTGCTACAGCTAAGATCTACCTGAAATCAAATGGATGTATAAGTGAATTTAAGTTCACTTTTGTCTGCTCTTTTTCATATAGTTCTGCATTTAGTTTATTTCTGTTTCTCACTGAATATTAACTCAACTGAAAGTTCTGGCTATGTCTCTACAGAGTACTTTTTAGAATTTCTGTGTAGCCGTTGATAGCAGATGGGGTTAGTCTCACCTCATCACTGATATCCTGTCCTGCCTTATATAAGTGATACATTTTGGGTTATTTCTGCTTATTATCTGAGCTTTGCTCCGGGTGAGTGCTACCTGAAATCAACTGGACGTATAAGTGAATTTAAGTACTCTTTTATTTGCTCTTTTTCATATAGTTCTGCAGTTAAATTATTTGTGTTTCTCACTGAATATTAACTCAACTGAAAATTTTGGCTGTGTCTCTACAGAGTACTTGTTAGAATTTCTCTGTAGCCATTGATAGTAGTGGGGGGTAGTTTCACCTCATCACTGATATCCTGTCCTGCCTTATATAAGTGGTACATTTTGGGTTATTTCTGTTTATTTCTGAGATTTGCTCCAGCTAAGATCTGCCTGAAATCAACTGGACATATAAGTGAATTTAAGTACACTTTTATCTGCTCTTTTCATATAGTTCTGCAGTTAGTTTATTTATTTGTGTTTCTCACTGAATATTAACTGAACTGAAAGTTGCGGCTATGTCTGTTCAGAGTAATGTGTAGCATTTCTGTATAGCCATTGATAGCAGTGGGGGGTAGTTTCACCTCATCACTGATATCCTGTCCTGCCTTATATAAGTGGTACATTTTGGGTTATTTCTGCTTATTATCTGAGGTTTGTTCTGGCTAAAATCTACCTGAAATCAGCTGGATGTATAGGTGAATTTAAGAACACTTTTATCTGCTTTTTTTCATATAGTTCTGCAGTTAATTTATTTATTTGATTTTCCCACTGTATATTAACTCAACTGAAAGTTGTGGCTTTCTTTCTACAGAGTACTCGTTAGAATTGTTGTGTAGCCATTAATAGCACTAGGGGGTAGTTTCAACTCATCACTGATATCCTGTCCTGCCTTATATAAGTGGTGCATTTTGGGTTATTTCTGCTTATTTACTGAGCTTTACTTCGGCTAAGATCTACATGAAACCAACTGGACGTATAAGTGAATTTAAGTACACTTTTATCTGCTCTTTTTCATATAGTTCTGCAGTTAATTTATTTATTTAGTTTTCCTACTGAATATTAACTCAACTGAAAGTTGTGGCAGTGTTTCTACAGAGTACTTGTTAGAATTTCTATGTAGCCATTGATAGCAGTCAGGGGTAGTTTCACCTCATCACTGATATCCTGTCCTGCCTTATATAAGTGGTACATTATGGGTTATTTCTGCTTATTATCTGAGCTTTGCTCCGGCTGAGATCTACCTGAAATAAACTGGACATATAAATGAATTTAAGTACACTTTTCTCTGCTCTTTTTCATATAGTTCTGCAGTTAATTTATTTATTTGTGTTTCTTACTGAATATTAACTCAATTGAAAGTTGTGGCTGTGTCTCTACAGAGTACTTGTTAGAATTTCTGTGTAGCCATTGATGGCAGTGGGGAGTAGTTTCACCTCATCACTGATATCCTGTCCTGCCTTATATAAGTGGTACGTTATGGGTTATTTCTGCTTATTATCTGAGCTTTGCTCCAGCTAAGATCTACCTGAAATCAACTGGACATATAATTGAATTTAAGTACACTTTTATCTGCTCTTTTTCATATAGTTATGCAGTTAATTTATTTATTTGTGTTTCTCACTGAATAATAACTCAACTGAACGTTGTGGCTGTGTCTCTACAGCGAACTTGTTAGAATTTCTGTGTAGGCATTGATAGCAGTGGGGGTAGTTTCACCTCATCACTGATATCCTGTCCTGCCTTATATAAGTGGTACATTATGGGTTATTTCTGCTTATTATCTGAGCTTTGCTCCAGCTGAGATCTACCTGAAATCAACTGGACATATGAATGAATTTAAGTTCACTGTTTTCTGCTCTTTTTCATATAGTTCTGCAGATAGTTTATTTATTTTTGTTTCTCACTGAATATTAACTCAACTGAAAGTTGTGGCAATGTCTCTATAGAGTACTTTTTAGAATTTCTGCATAGCCATTGATAGCAGTTGGGGGTAGTTTCAGCTCATCACTGATATCCTGTCCTGCCTTTTATAAGTGGTACATTTTGTTTTTTTTCTGCTTATTTTCTGAGCTTTGCTCCGACTAAGATCTACCTGAAATCAACTGGACATATAAGTGAATTTATGTACACTTTTATCTGCTGATTTTTGTATAGTTGTGCAGTTTATTTATTGGTGTTTCTCATTGAATATTAACTCAACTGAATGTTGTGGCTTTTATCTCTACAGAGTACTTGTTAGATTTTCTGTGTAGCCATTGATAGCAGTTGGGAGTAGTTTCTCCTCATCACTGATATCCTGTCCTGCCTTATATAGGTGGTACATTTTGGGTTATTTCTGCTTATTATCTGAGCGTTCCTCCGGCTAAGATCTACCTGAAATCAACTGGACATATATGTATATTTAAGTACACTTTTATCTGCTTTTTTTCATATAGTTCTGCAGTCTATTTATTTGTGTTTCTCACTGAATATTAACTCAACTGAAACTTGTGGCTATGTCTCTATAGAGTACATTTTAGAATTTCTGTGTAGCCATTGATAGCAGTTTGGGGTAGTTTCACCTCATCAGTGATATCCTGTCCTGCCTTATATAAGTGATACATATTGGGTTATTTCTACTTATTATCTGAGATTTGCTCTGGCTAAGATCTACCTGAAATCAGCTGGATGTATAGGTGAATTTAAGTACACTTTTATCTGCTCTTTTTCATATAGTTCTGCAGTTAATTTATTTATTTGATTTTCCCACTGAATATTAACTCAACTGAAAGTTTTGGCTTTGTTTCTACAGAGTACTTGTTAGAATTGTTGTGTAGCCATTAATAGCAGTGGGGGTAGTTTCACCTCATCACTGATATCCTGTCCTGCCTTATATAAGTGGTGCATTTTGGGTTATTTCTGCTTATCTGAGCTTTGCTTCGGCTAAGATCTACCTGAAATCAACTGGACGTATAAATTAATTTAAGTACACTTTTGGCTGCTTTTTTTCATATAGGTCTGCAGTTAATTTATTTGTTTGATATTCCCACTGAATATTAACTCAACTGAAAGTTGTGGCTGTATTTCTACAGAGTACTTGTTAGAATTTCTGTGTAGCCATTGATAGCAGTGGGGGGAGTTTCACCTCATCACTGATATCCTGTCCTGCCTTATATAAGTGGTACATTTTGGTTTATTTCTGCTTATTATATGAGCTTTGCTCTGGCTAAGATCTACCTGAAATCAACTGGACATATAATTGAATTTAAGCACACTTTTATCTGCTCTTTTTCTTATAGTTATGCAGTTAATTTATTTATTTGTGTTTCTCACTCATTATTAAATCAACTGAACATTGTGGCTGTGTCTCTACAGAGTACGTGTTAGAATTTCTGTTTAGCAATTTATAGCAGTGGGGGGTACTTTCTCCTCATCACTGATATCCTGTCCTGTCTTATATAAGTGGTACATTTTGGGTTTTTTCTGCTTATTATCTGAGCTTTGCTCCAGCTAAGATCTACCTGAAATCAACTGGTCATATAGGTAAATTTAAGTACACTTGTTTCTGCTCTTTTTCACATAGTTCTGCATTTAATTCATTTATTTTTGTTTCTCTCTGAATATTAACTCAACTGAAAATTTTGGCTGTGTCTCTATAGAGTACTTGTTAGAATTTCTATCTAGCCATTGATCGAAGTGGGGGTAGTTTCACCTCATCACTGATAACCTGTCCTGCCTTATATAAGTGGTACATTTTGGTTTATTTCTGCTTATTATCTAAACTTTGCTCCCCACTAAGCTCTACCTGAAATCAACTGGACTTATAAGTGAATTTAAATACACTTTTATCTGCTCTTTTCATATAGTTCTGCAGTTAATTTATTTATTTGTGTTTCTCACTGAATATTAACTCAACTGAAAGTTGTGGCTGTGTCTCTACAGAGTACTTGTTAGAATTTCTGTGTAGCCATTGATAGCAGTGGGGGTAGTTTCACCTCATCACTGATATCCTGTCCTGCCTTATATAAGTGGTACATTTTGGGTTATTTCTGCTTATTATCTGAGCTTTGCTCCCCACTAAGATCTACCTGAAATCAACTGGACATATAAGTGAATTTAAGTACACTTTTATCTGCTCTTTTTCATATAGTTCTGCAGTTTATTTATTTGTGTTTCTCACTGAATATTAACTCAACTGAAAGTTGTGGCTGTGTCTCTACAGAGTACTTGTTAGAATTTCTGTGTAGCCATTGATAGCAGTTGGGGGTAGTTTCACCTCATCACTGATATCCTGTCCTGCCTTATATAAGTGGTACATTTTGGGTTATTTCTGCTTATTATCTGAGCTTTGCTTCGGCTAAGATCTACCTGAAATCAACTGGACATATAAGTGAATTTAAGTACACTTTTATCTGCTCTTTTCATATAGTTCTGCAGTTAATTTATTTATTTGTGTTTCTCACTGAATATTAACTCAACTGAAAGTTGTGGCTGTGTCTCTACAGAGTACTTGTTAGAATTTCTGTGTAGCCATTGATAGCAGTGGGGGTAGTTTCACCTCATCACTGATATCCTGTCCTGCCTTATATAAGTGGTACATTTTGGGTTATTTCTGCTTATTATCTGAGCTTTGCTCCAGCTAAGATCTACCTGAAATCAACTGGACATATAAGTGAATTTAAGTACACTTTTATCTGCTCTTTTCATATAGTTCTGCAGTTAGTTTATTTATTTGTGTTTCTCATTTAATATCAACTCAACTGAAAGTTGTGGCTATGTCTCTACAGAGTACTTGTGAGAATGTGTGTATAGCCATTGATAGAAGTGGGGGTAGTTTCACCTCATCACTGATATCCTGGCCTGCTTTATATAAGTGGTACATTTTGGGTTATTTCTGCTTATTATCTGAGCTTTGCTCTGGCTAAGATCTACCTGAAATCAGCTGGATGTATAGGTGAATTTAAGTACACTTTTATCTGCTTTTTTTCATATAGTTCTGCAGTTAATTTATTTATTTGATTTTCCCACTGTATATTAACTCAACTGAAAGTTGTGGCTTTGTTTCTACAGAGTACTCATTAGAATTGTTGTGTAGCCATTAATAGCAGTAGGGGGTAGTTTCAACTCATCACTGATATCCTGTCCTGCCTTATATAAGTGGTGCATTTTGGGTTATTTCTGCTTATTTACTGAGCTTTACTTCGGCTAAGATCTACCTGAAACCAACTGGACGTATAAGTGAATTTAAGTACACTTTTATCTGCTCTTTTTCATATAGTTCTGCAGTTCATTTATTTATTTGATTTTCCCACTGAATATTAACTCAACTGAAAGTTGTGGCTGTGTTTCTACAGAGTACTTGTTAGAATTTCTGTGTAGCCATTGATAGCAGTGGGGTAGTTTCACCTCATCACTGATATCCTGTCCTGCCTTATATAAGTGGTACATTATGGGTTATTTCTGCTTATTATCTGAGCTTTGCTCCGGCTGAGATCTACCTGAAATAAACTGGACATATAAATGAATTTAAGTACACTTTTCTCTGCTCTTTTTCATATAGTTCTGCAGTTAATTTATTTATTTGTGTTTCTTACTGAATATTAACTCAATTGAAAGTTGTGGCTGTGTCTCTACAGAGTACTTGTTAGAATTTCTGTGTAGCCATTGATGGCAGTGGGGAGTAGTTTCACCTCATCACTGATATCCTGTCCTGCCTTATATAAGTGGTACATTTTGGTTTATTTCTGCTTATTATCTGAGCTTTGCTCCGGCTAAGATCTACCTGAAATCAACTGGACATATAATTGAATTTAAGTACACTTTTATCTGCTCTTTTTCATATAGTTATGCAGTTAATTTATTTATTTGTGTTTCTCACTGAATAATAACTCAACTGAACATTGTGGCTGTGTCTCTACAGCGAACTTGTTAGAATTTCTGTGTAGGCATTGATAGCAGTGGGGGTAGTTTCACCTCATCACTGATATCCTGTCCTGCCTTATATAAGTGGTACATTTTGGAGTTTTTCTGCTTATTATCTGAGCTTTGCTCCCCACTAAGATCTACCTGAAATCAACTGGACGTATAACTGAATTTAAGTACACTTTTATCTGCTCTTTTTCATATAGTTCTCCAGTTAATTTATTTATTTGTGTTTCTCACTGAATATTAACTCAACTGAAAGTTGTGGCTGTGTCACTACAGCATACCTGTTATAATTTCTGTGTAGGCATTGATAGCAGTGGGGAGTAGTTTCACCTCATCACTAATATTCTGTCCTGCCTTATGTAAGTGGTACATTTTGGAGTTTTTCTGCTTATTATCTGAGCTTTGCTCCCCACTAAGATCTACCTGAAATCAACTGGATGTATAAGTGAATTTAAGTACACTTGTATCTGCTCTTTTTCATATAGTTCTCCAGATTATTTATTTGTGTTTATCACTGAATATTAACTCAACTGAATGTTGTGGCTGTGTTTCTACAGAGTACTTGTTAGAATTTCTGTGTAGCCATTGATAGCAGTGTGGGGAGTTTCACCTCATCACTGATATCCTGTCCTGCCTTATATAAGTGGTACATTATGGGTTATTTCTGCTTATTATCTGAGCTTTGCTCCAGCTGAGATATACCTGAAATCAAGTGGACATATAATTGAATTTAAGTACACTTTTATCTGCTCTTTTTCATATAGTTATGCAGTTAATTTATTTATTTTTGTCTCTCACTGAATATTAACTCAACTGAAAGCTGTGGTTGTGTCTGTACACAGTAACTGTTAGAATTTCTGTTTAGCCATTGATAGCAGTGATGGGTAGTTTCTCCTCGTCACTGATATCCTGTCCTGCCTTATATAAGTGGTACATTTTGGGTTATTTCTGCTTATTATCTGAGCTTTGCTCCAGCTAAGATCTACCTGAAATCAACTGGACATATATGTAAATTTAAGTACACTTTTATCTGCTCTTTTTCATATAGTTATGCAGTTAATTTATTTATTTGTGTTTCTCACTGAATATTAACTCAACTGAAAGTTGTAGCTGTGTCTCTACAGAGTACTTGATAGAATTTCTGCATAGGCATTGATAGCAGTGGGGAGTAGTTTCACCTCATCACTGATATCCTGTCCTGCCTTATATAAGTGGTACATTTTGGAGCTTTTCTGCTTATTATCTGAGCTTTGCTCCCCACTAAGATCTACCTGAAATCAACTGGACGTATAAGTGAATTTAAGTACACTTTTATCTGCTCTTTTTCATATAGTTCTCCAGTTTATTTATTTGTGTTTCTCACTGAATATTAACTCAACTGAAAGTTGTGGCTGTGTCTCTACAGAGTACTTGTTAGAATTTCTTTGTAGCCATTGATAGCAGTGGTGGGAGTTTCAACTCATCACTGACATCCTGTCCTGCCTTATATAAGTGGTACATTATGGGTTATTTCTGCTTATTACACTGAGCTTTGCTCAGCCTGAGATCTACCTGAAATCAACTGGACATATGAATGAATTTAAGTTCATTTTTTCTGCTCTTTTTCATATAGTTCTGCAGTTAGTTTATTTATTTGTGTTTCTCACTGAATATTAACTCAACTGAAAGTTGTGGCAATGTCTCTACAGAGTACTTTTTAGAATTTCTGCATAGAAATTGATAGCAGTTGGGGGTAGTTTCACTTCATCACTGATATCCTGTCCTGTCTTCTATAAGTGGTACATTTTGGGTGATTTCTGCTTATTTTCTGAGCTTTATTACGACTAAGATCTACCTGAAATCAACTGGACATATAAGTGAATTTAAGTACACTTTTATCTGCTCTTTTTCATATAGTTGTGCAGTTTATTTATTTGTGTTTCTCACTGAATATTAACTCAACTGAAAGTTGTGGCTGTGTCTCTGCAGAGTACTTGTTAGATTTTCTGTGTAGCCATTGATAGCAGTGGGGGTAGTTTCACCTCATCATTGATATCCTGTCCTGCCTTATATAAGTGGTACATTTTGGGTTATTTCTGCTTATTATCTGAGGTTTGCTCTGGCTAAGATCTACCTGAAATCAACTGGATGTATAGGTGAATTTAAGTACACTTTTATCTGCTCTTTTTCATATAGTTCTGCAGTTAATTTATTTATTAGATTTTCCCACTGAATATTAACTCAACTGAAATTTGTTGCTGTGTTTTTACAGTGTACTTGTTAGAATTTCTGGGTAGCTATTGATAGCAGTGGGGGGTGGTTTCACCTCATCACTGATATCCTGTCCTGCCTTATATAAGTGGTACATTTTGGGTTATTTCTGCTTATTATCTGAGCTTTGCTCCGGTTAAGATCTACCTGAAATCAACTGGATGTATAAGTGAATTTAAGTACACTTTTGTCTGCTCTTTTTCATATAGTTATGCAGTTAATTTATTTATTTGTGTGTCACACTGAATATTAACTCAACTGAAAGTTGTGTCTGTGTCTCTACAGAGTACTTGTTAGAATTTCTGTGTAGGCATTGATAGCAGTGGGGGTAGTTTCACCTCATCACTGATATCCTGTCCTGCCTTATATAAGTGGTACATTTTGGGTTATTTTAGCTTATTTTCTGAGCTTTGCTCTGACTAAGATCTACCTGAAATCAACTGTTCATATAAGTGAATTTAAGTACACTTTTTTCTGCTCTTTTTCATATTGTTGTGTAGTTTATTTGTTTTTCTCACTGAATATTAACTCAACTGGAAGTTGTGGCTGTGTCTCTACAGAGTGCTTGTTAGAATTTCTGTTTTGTTTTTTGGGGGGTTTT